>NW_004797597.1:720730-722878 GCF_000002075.1 Aplysia californica
GTATGTGTGTGCGTGTGTGCGTGTGTGTGTGTGTGCGTGTGTGTGTGTGTGTGTGTGTGTGTGCGCGCGCGCGCACGTGTGTGTGTGTGATGAAGTTCAAACAAACAAAAGAAGAGAACTGCCGAATACCAATTAAGATTGTACAGATACCTCCCCGTCTCCCTTTTCCCCCCATAGGCCTACACATATACAGAAAGAAAATGACAACAGAACAAAAGCAACAATACTTGCGGCAACTCATTTTTATGATTATATATTCATTGATATAATTATACACAGGCCATAGAGAGCTCGTGGTCAAGAAGTTAAGGTTTTCGCCTTTCATTCAGTAGGCCTACGTCCCGGGTTCGAATCCGAGTAGCAACGGAAAATTTTCTTCTCTAAAATGTTCTCCTTTCACATCGTATTCCTGCTCTCTAACGATGTATTCTGTCGTCGGCTTGTGTCTTCACTTATTGCTCCCACCATCTCTTTCTCACCTCCTTTGCCCCCTCCTCTGGGCCCCTGACTCGTTCTACTGCGACTCCTTGGCTCATTCTTACTGGCTGTATTCAGCCATACCCCTGATCTTATGGTAGGTAAGATCTACACCCAACCTTCTCGGATAAGGGCGAAAAATCTTTGAGATCCCGTGTGCAAGTTGCGCACGTTAAAGATCTCTTGGTGGTCCAAAATAGGTAAGAGTAGGCTTCGGCCACCACCAGGGCAAAATTCAAAATGTCATACCTGCGCGCTCATATGACCTTATGCAGCTACAAGAGCCGTAAAACAATACAAAATACACCAAAAAACAAACAAACCCAAAACTAAAAATAAAAAACAGGCTATAGACTAAACTATCTATAGACCAAACAGTCTTTTTCTCTTTGCCCTCAGTCTGAACATATCATGTACGGAGACACTGCATGTAAGATCAAGAGAGCTAAGCCGAGAAGCTAACACACGATATTGTAACATCAACATCCTATCCTAGTCGACTGACAAACAAAACAGAGCCAGAGCAAAGGCCGTGACAGTAGCTTCTTTAACTAAACTTAAACAGGGGAGGCAAAATTCCCCATTTTCTTAACTATTATGAAAAAGATTTTCAAGTTGTGATTTTGGTAGCCGTGATTTTCAGGTATGTGACAAGTGTGTGGTAAAAACCCGTGGGTGTGTTTCAATAAACATTACACAACACAAGAAAGAGTAACTGGATGGGTAGACTACTCACCGACTACTCTACTACTAATGAGACTGCGGTAGGAGTGAGCGAGTAGGACCTTCGACTTTATTTTGCTTGTCAGATTTGTCGCCCTCTTTCACTTTGGTAGGGTTGACTGGGTTTTTAGTTTGGCTTATAATAGATCTATAATTTTACATGAAAAATGTAAGAATAAGAAAAGCTCTTTAGTCTTTAGTTAGAGTCACCAGTGAAAGGAAGACTCTTTTGGGCTTTACTGGGCTAGGGGTGGCTTGTAACTTGTTGTGGTTTGAAGAACTTTGCTGAACTGGGGAGGACTTCCGTAACGAGCGACCACTATTAAATCTAGATTATACTCAATGGCTTCCAAAATCCTGATGGGAGACCGAAAGCCACTGTAAATACCATCTGTTCATGACAAAATTACGGTAGTTTGCGCATTTTTAGGCCCAGTTTAAAGTTTTGTAGGTCTGACTCAGGGATTAGTAGTCTTGAATCAAGGTGCAGCCGTTGTTGATCACGCAGATTTTATCTACTTCCATTGTTTAGGAGCGCAGAGTTGCCAGGTTTTCTTTGGTTTCTAACCAAATTCTCACCGCGATTAATTCTAACAAAATACATTGTATTATTATTAAGGAGGAGGAATTCCGCAACGAGCGACCAATAAAGGCAATATGAAACGGATAAAAATAGAGAGTTGTTAGGGTTAGGCTTAGGGATAGGGGTAAAGGTGTGTGTAGGGTCTGGGGTAGAGGTGTGGGTAGGGTCTGGGGTAGGGGTTGGGACAGGGGTATTGGTACGGGTTGGGATAGAGGTATGGGTAGGGTTAGGGTCTGGCCCGGGGTAGGCCTAGGGCTAGGGGGATAGGTCTTTCCTTGTGTTTAATGAAGGTTAGGGGTTGGGATGGGGGTAGGGGGTACGGTTAGGTCTTTTCTTTATTGTTTTTTTTTGGGGGGGGGGGGGGG
>NW_004797597.1:722978-723845 GCF_000002075.1 Aplysia californica
TTGATGAAGGTTAGGGGTTGGGTTGGGATGGGGGTAAGGGGGTAGGGTTAGGCCTTTTCTTTATTGTGTTTTTTTTTGGGGGGGGTTTAGGGTTTGGTGTAGGGGTCGGGGTAGGTATCCTCTTTATTGTGTTTGTTTAGGGCTAGGGGTAGGTCGTTGGAGCTAGTTGGTGTCGGGGTGGAGGTAGGGTTAGGGGGAGGGTTAGGAGTAGGGGTAATAGTAGGTCTCTTTTTTGTTTTGTTTGTTGAGGGTTAGAGGTGGGGGTGGGATGGAGTAGGCTTAGGGTTAGGGTTAGGCCTCTTCTTTATTGAGGTTGTGAAGGGTTGGGGTTTGGTGTAGGGGTAGGGTTTGCGGTAGAGTTAGGATTAGGATGGTAGGGGTGGATTTAAGGTCTGGGGTAGGGGTAGGAGTAAGTCTCTCCTTTATTTTGTTTGTAGAGGATTATTAGGGTAAGGGGTAGGGTTAGGAGTAGGAACTAGGGGTTGGGGTTAGCGTTAGGGTAGCGGTGGAGGTAGGCTTGTATTTGTTGAGGGTTAGGGGTAGGGGTATGGATAGGTCTCTTCTTTATTTTGTTTGTAGAGGATTATTAGGGTAAGGGGTAGGGTTGGGATAGGGTTAGTGGTAGGAACTAGGGGTTGGGGTTTGTGTTGGGGTAGGGGTGGAGGAAGGCTTGTATTTGTTTAGGAGTAGGGGTGTGGGTAGGTCTCTTCTGTTTTGTGTTTGTTGAGGGTTAGGTTTTTAGGGTTGGGGTAAAGGTGGGGGTAGGGTTAGGGGTTGGGTCAGGGTCAGGGTATGGGTTAGGACTCTTCTCTATTGTGTTTATTGAGGTGGTCGCTCGTTGCAGAGGATCGGTTTTCTTTTCTCATA
>NW_004797597.1:725128-773096 GCF_000002075.1 Aplysia californica
CCGCGCGCTCATATGACCTATGCAGTTGCGAGCGCCGTAAAACACTTTACAAAAACAAAAACAAAAACCCTATCTTTTACATATCCCACTCAAAAGTCCCTTCTTTATTGCGTAGGCTGGGGTGGTCGCTCGTTACGGAAGTCCTTCCCTGAACTGACTAGCCTGTCTCTCATTATTAGAATCTATGTCCTTCAGTTTTGCCTTTAACTTTAATTGTGAAATGTGTGTAGAATCTAGACCTAGCGTCTAGAGAGTCTAGCGCAACAATTGTGCCCTGAACTTGCCTGAAGTTCATAGGTCCAGCTCTGTCAACAGACATTCACACACTGTTCAACAGTTCATCCTACGTCCCAGACCCAGGCAGATAATCCAAGTGTAAGTGTATGACTATGGCCTATGGGCCCCATGTTGATAAAAAAGATAATTTAATTCGTGTTTATCCACTGACTACTTCAAACTGAGTGTTATGGTTGGGGAGGGACTCCGATTTTGGAATTATAGATTCTTTCTGTAGTTGGTTAGCATTTTTTTCAGTTGACTTTTTTGTCTGAATTCTTGCTGCATCTATTTTCCTCAGATACCTAACATGATGGAGAAGAGGACTGGACTTTTTGTTCTTCTGGTGGCTTCGGGTGCCTTGTGGACAGAATGTGGTGCGACAGGGAGACCCGTGGTTGGGTATCCATTTATGGAAGGTACTTTGAGAATTCATGTTGTGTACTGTAACAGAGCTGCATACTGAAAGTGTGCACTTTTTAAAATCTTCATCTTTATCTGTCGTTTTATTTTGATTTATTTTTTTGTAGCCCATAAATGTGTCATGCTACATTAAGTCTTTTCAATTTAAAAGATTACAAAGGTATGCTAAAAGTCTGCGACTGAAATTAACAGTAAGAACCATGCAGGGGTCTGGCCTATTGCCAGGTTCGGTTTTTGTAAAGCTGTGGTATTTTTTTTTTAAAGGTATTTTTAGGAACAAAACGATTTAACCAAACTCAGTATAAATATCATAATAACTTCAAACAAAAATTGGAATATTGCTTTCAAATAAAAAGTTGCGGTTTAAGAAATATATGGATTAAGATGATGATTTGTTTTCACTTACTTGGTGAGTGTAATTTTTTCAGTGAAAATTTATTTTTCTCATCACCATTGCCATTTCTAACCCTTGTTATGCATACTTTATCTAAATTAATCCTTGTTTCATGTTGGAACTTGGAATGTATCCCTGATTCAATTTCCTTCAATTTGATGATGTTACGTTTTGAGTGATGGCTATGTATATATGAAGTTATTTTGTACATCACTTGTGTAGCCAAATCGAAGGACAAGTTAATTACGTCTAGACCCCCTAAAAACTGCATCCGGAAAGAGTTAAAGTATTTGCCTTCAGCAAAACAGCTAGTCAGATTTGTTTTAGGTCATTGACTTTTCCTTCATGTGAACAAATCCTGTAAATGATTAACATTGCGACTTGATATCTATCTTTTCAGCTGAGTCGACTTGCCCTGGCAGATATTGTGGTCGGATGTCCAAGGAAAAAGAATGTGGTGTAAGCACTGTCTTGTTATTTTACATTTGCTCCAGTAGCCGAGTGGTTAGTGAGCTTTGGCACACAATGTCAGGTGTATCGTCTAAAGCTATAAGTTGTCACTGGAGTGTGTCCTTGAGCAGGACACGATAACTCTTAAACAGGGTGCCACAACATGCAGAAGCATTCAACAACAGCATATAAATTGTAAACCTGTCTTTGTTTGTGTGATAATATGTATTACGTGACGTTGAACAAATTTCTATATAATGTATTGGCCTTGCCATTGTTGTACAGTACAATACATTTCCCAACAGACATCAATGAAAGTACTTGGATGTATTTCTTTTTTTTTAAATTTATTTTGGTGATATTTAAAGGGCTGCTCTTTCCAATTAGCTGGAATGGCCTAATACATCGTTATCGTGCTGAAAGAAAGACATTTTTTTTCCTACTATGCAAGAGACTTTTTTTTGTATTATGATTTCTCACTAATATATTTTTGTCAACATATTTGTTTGCCCTGATAGCCTTATTTCAATTTAACTAAAGTCTTGTGTTTGTGCTATATCCACGTGTCACAATTTTGTGCTCATTCTTTTTTCACATTATCAAATGCAATAGTTTGTTACAATTTATGTGCAATCTCAAAACGATGTTGAAACTTATTTCAGGCTTGCCCAAGAGGATATTCCCCTGACTCTGAGTCAGTTTGTCAGAGATGTGAGAGTAGTCCTCAGTTCTATGACTGGCTTTACCTTGGCTTCATGGGGATGGTGTCACTGGTCCTTCACTGGGGGTTCATTGATTTACTTTCCCCTCCTAAAAGGTAAAATCTTTAAACTTTGTGTTGTAATCGGTGGTGCTAGTTTAATAGCCATCTTAGGAAGGTGGCTAGAAGTCACTGTTGTCTGCTCCTCCTGGGGGGGTTCTGAAAGATTTTCATTCCATGTAAAGTTTGCATTTGACTCAAGAGACAATTTTAGGGAAATAAGATGGTCCACACAATAAAGTGCATGGTGTTTATGCCAATTTTCATATCTCGTAATAGAATCTGCAAACTCAGTTGGTGATATTTTCGGCTCAATTGTCAGTATTTATTTAAATGTACTCCATTTCTTTTGGGTCTAGATGTGCTTGAACTTAGAAATAAAAAGTCATTCTTATTTTGAGTGGCAAAAGTTGGACTTGCAAATGAATAAAAACTACCAAATTTTTGTTTGTGGAGTTAATAAAAAGTATCATTTTACAATACAGGTTACAGTAGCCTATTCATAAAATTTATTTTTGGGGATTGTTTTGTTTTCTGAGCTAGTCGTAGAACGTATGTCTTGTGTTCAGGAGAATTTTACTACGAGTAACCTGCAGCAAGCTTGTTGTTTGATCAAGGGCCTTGTGCTCTGTCTCTGAGACTAGTGAGACAACCATTCCGTGTGTTGTATTATGTTTAAAAGTACAGCACAAATGATTTTTTAAAGTATTTTCTTGTTTCTTTTTCAGAACTGTGCTTTTGCTTCATCTATCTGCGTTCATAGAGACAGTGTTTGCTGCATGGCTGACCTTATTCCTGTCAGAACCTGCAGGTACCATGAACATTCGATCCTGCTCCGTACATCAATTCAGCGATTGGTACACGATGTTCTTCAACCCCACACCAGATTACTCCAACACCATATACTGCACGCAAGAGATGGTATACCCACTGTGAGTGAACCTAGCCTTTGTTGTGCCGTGTTCCCTGCACTTGTGTGACTGAGTCCTTCTACTAAGAAGAGCTGCTAATGTGGAATTTATTGAAGTGTTGTTAGCGTGCAGAAAAGTTTTAACTTCAAATCTTCAAAATGAATCTAAACTGGAGCTAACTTCTTTTTGCCTTTGAATAGTATAATGATTTAATAAGCCACCCTTTCTATTTTTTCCCCTTTTCTTTGTGTAAAAACAATGAAGTATTCAGGAACGAGCAACTGAAATAAATTAATTAAAACAAGATGTTCATTCAAGTGGAGTAAGAGGAACAATTGTCAATTAAGGATGTATAATAGCTTTGTTGGAGCAAGTAGACTTTCTAGTGCATTGATGACCCAGTGCTTCTGTGGTTCTCAGCAGCTAGCAAAATGTTTCTCTAATTTATCTTAGCTGACTGTCAATAGTCTTATGATGTATTTCTTTTCTTGTCCCCAGCTATACCATGGTGCTGATTTACTACACGCTCTCCCTGGTGTTTATGATGCTGCTTCGACCTCTGTTCGCATACAAACTGACAGGATGTCAAGGGTCAAGATCTATTTATGCTGCTCTGTATTTCCTGCCCATTCTGATTTTCATTCATTCAATATTTGGAGGCATAATATGTGAGTACCAATGCTTTTTCCTCGAGCAGTTCATTGTATGTAAACTTGGTTTTTGATTGGCAGGCTGCAGATATAAAAGGGTCTTTGATTTCTCCAGAATAGGATAAGTTTTTATAATTTTTTAGCAAGAAGAAAACGTTGTTTTTACCAAGTGTTTCTTTTCTCTTTATGTGCTATTACTGATATTTTTGTTCTCGCTCTGTCCCCCAGACTATGCGTACCCGTACATTACTGTGGTGGTGTCTGTCATTACGAGCGCATGCCATCTGGCCACAGAGGAGGACCAGGTAAGATTTTCTTTATGTGTGTAGACTTAGAGAGATCCTCTCAATCTCATATTTCTCAACAAAAAACAAAACAAAAATAAGGCAGAACACCTCTTGAATGAGTGGTTGACGAGTGTTTTGGTGTGGTTTGCTCCTCCTTTCCAGTGAAACATCTATCATCCTTTTCTCTCCTCCTTCTTTTTTTGTCTTTGTGTTACATTCTGATAACACCTCTAATCCTCAGCACGTCTTGTTTGACCTTATTGTGTTGCAATTGCCGTAATACTCTAACTTAAACTAAATTAACACCTCATGAACTCAAAGTTAAAGTATATAATAATCTTAGACGCTAAAGTGCATGTATTGGTAAGACTGCTTGGGGCACTTTATTAAAGAAACCTCAAGTGTTTTTTGCATTGTATAGTTTTAAAAATACTCGATCTAATTTTCAATGTTCAAAGAAAGTCATATGTTTGTTTAGCCTCATTAACGCTTTTACCTCATTGACATCATTACTTACTAACACCTCTACACTTATTGTCTGAAATGTTTCTGTTCGTCTGTTTCCTTTCTTTTTCAAGAAGAACTGATTGATGAAGATATCAAGTAGTTTGTCAGTTACACTATTTCCTTCTTTACTTTAATTGTTCCTTGGAAGGACTGGTGGAAAGGTTTTCGGAAAGACTTTGTTTTAAAATTATTTATTTGGCCTGTATTTGAAGGGTAAAACTAACAGCAGCTCTTCTTTGTGTTTTCAGGGTTTTTTTTCATTTATGAGCCTTTTTCCCCTAGTGCTACATAATCATCAATGTAAATTTTTTTAAAACCCCAAACCTACTTGTTGTAGTTGACCTCTTAGGTCTCTTGGCGAATGGACTGGCCCTCCAAGAAATCGCAGTCTTGCGGCCGTTTTTCGTCGAGTTCCGCAATAAACCCGCAATTTTTGCAATTTCTTGCAATTTTAGGTAAAAATACATCAACGCTTTAATTTTATCAGAATTGTTCATACGGAATGGTGCGAATACAGAGCCGACAGGCCTACATAAATCATGATATCGGCCCAGCTCAAGCCTACTGAGCGTACTCTAAAAGCTATAACCAAAAATTCAGGCCGGAATGCATCATGTACAAGACGAACTGAGACATAAGCTAGGCCGAGAACTAGGCCTTTATCTAATGTGTGTAAGCGTACGCGTGTGATATGAAAGTAGATGTGTGAGGTGTACGTGAGTGTGTGTGCGTATGAGTGCGCGAGCGTTAATATTGTTCGTACATGATGCATGTGTCTACATACACGGTAACCGTGCACCTTGTCTCACTATCTACGTACACGGTAACCCACCGGAATGAAAACTAACCAATATTTGTCCTGTGCTGTCACTTGTTGAAATAGAAAAAGAAAGTTATACACGCGTCTTGTCGGGCTCGCCATCGTTACCGGTCAGTGAACCTGTGCTTTCGCTTCACATTGTGAGTACCGGTTGGGGTCATCAAAGTTCATTCAAAGTCTGTGCGCTACGAAGTATAGGGCTCCGGAATGGGAGAATTATTTTTTTTTTTTTTAATATGCAGTCGGGGAAGGGCTGGAGTTGAAGGCAACACCAGATGACAAAAACTGAACTTGAAATTCTTAACTGCCCGGTTACCGTGTACGTGACACTGAGACTACGTGCCGGGTTGCCGGTTACCGTGTACGTAGACACTGAGGCTAGGTGTCCGCGTACCGTGTACGTAAACACCCCGTTATGTAAAACGCCTTCAGCTGCGTTCACACCGGAGTGGGTGCTAGTGCTATAGAAATGATCTAGATCTACATTAGTAAACATGTATTACTATTGTTTATAAATGGGAAAAAAATGTGCTGTATTTTACGATTTGACTTAGTGTTAAAACAATACCATGGCGGTTTTAAAACAGAAAATATCTGAAATAGTTCTAAATACAGATTACCGGTGTATCAAAGGTTTCAAGAGAAAAATAGAACAGGATCTGGTTTGATAGGAGCATAAGCTTATTTTGTATTTAGAGGTCGCTTCGAAAATCTCTCGTCAATTTTTTTTTTTTTTATAGACTAAACCTCATACACTTCTAGATTTTTGCATGAACCAAGTACCCAGTAAGTACTAAATTTGGTCAAATTTTATGCCTTCATTTAAAAGTTATTACCAAAACCGAGGGTTCCGTTATTTTGAGTTGCGCGTTATCATCATGGTCGATAACTTTATTGTTAACGTACTCGTGTGTTGTTACTAGTAAATGTTGTTAATAACATTTGATGAATTTGCATTGTTTGTCTTGATTTTTTAAAAGACTGTGCTGCTTTTATGCTACCGGTACTCAAATTGTCAGGTTTTTTAAACTAAAATTGTTAAGCCCGTACTAATGCACCTGGGATTGGAAGGTTGCAATTTTTTGCAATTTTTAGGCAGTTTACCTTGCAATTTTTCGCAATTTTTCTATTTGAAAAATGCAATTTTTCGCGGGGCCAGAATGGACTATCTTCCCTTTCGTTTCCAAGGCATGCTAGTATGTCCAGACCAGCATTTGGGATGTAATGGTTAGGCTTTTCACATGTTGCTTAAAAACCTTGGTTTGATTCCTCCATAGGGAAGATGTTATATGGAGTGTTCATCTATCTGCTGGAATATAGCTACTAACTGTATTCTGTCCAGATTGGCTCAGAATGCAGGGTTGAAGCGATCCATCACGTACTGTTTATCTAACTTGTGTTGATGTCAGTGTAAAAACACTCGCAGTCAATCTGCCAGTCTGTTACAGTTTGGATTGCTGAGATGGAAACTGATTGTATTTAGGCATGCCTGTGTTACATCAATGCTTAATCATATTTTCATCTTTTTTTCATTTTTCAAAGAATGACCACACTTTGATTTGATGTGTTTCTCTTTTAACTCAAACGTTCTGTCTCCTTTTTTTTCTTTTTCAGCGGATGAAAGAGCTGTTGCGACACAGTTTCACCAACATCCGCAGCCTGACCATCCTGCTAGGCCACTGGGTGGTTCATGCCTATGGGATTGTGGCCATCACACAGCTGGGTCAGCCGTCGTTCCACGCTCCGCTCATCGCCCTGGTACCGTTCCCCACACTGTTCTACATCGTCACTGTTCGCTTCACAGACCCACACCTCATATTTCCTTACAGGACCAGCTCTCTTCAAGGAGTCTGACCCCGAGAAACAATTTATCTTGTTCATATTGAATTGACTTTATATCTCCCCTTGATGCCCACAGATATTACAGGTATCAGCATAAGGGGGAAGGGAAGTAAGTTTATGGGCTGAGAGGAAAGAGCTCACAAGCTGCTTGATCAACTGTTGGCTATGGTTGTTATGGACCATCTTCCTCTCCCCCCCATTCACCCCAAGTCAGTGGATATGGTCTTAAACAAAGATCGTTAGAATTCCCTGACGGATGAGGGAATCGTCATGAAAGGAAACCTAGTCAGTGATGAAAGAAAATCAAGATGATGTTTCTGCCCTAGGGGTTGATTGGAGAAAAAGTCCTAGTCTTTGAGAGAAAATGTCTTAGACTGACACAACTTCCAGTAGGGCTTACTTGTTTTGAATCAGACTCTGACTGAGCAATAGCATAATTTTTGAAAACCCAATCAGCAGAGACCCGCTGATTTTATTCAGTCACTTTGGTGATAAAAGTATTGCGATTATGCAACTTTCCAGGAAATTCAGAAAGTTTGGAATGTTCTAAATTACTTTTGTTTCTTAAAAATAGTTTTTCATCCCAATTTTGTCCAGAATTAACAAATGAAAAAACGAAACTTCTTTATTGCATCCTTACCATCTTACATGGTAAAATTTCTGTATAAATGCAGGCCTACAAAATATCAAAATACATTCTTTTCTGGCCTACTCTTTCAAGTCTTCATTCCATTCCCCAAGGGTACATAAAGTGTGGCAGCCTGCTAGCCTCTCAAGCACTACCAATCTCTTATTCTTATTTCCATTCTGTTCAGACAGAGCCGATATGGTATGGTATGACTATGACAAAAGTGATACAGCTTTAGAGATTCTGGTGGTCCAGTGGTGCCTGACCTCATTTTACAGAAAATATAGTCATTTTGAGTAGCTGAGGGTGTCTGTGAAATGAGTGATGAATGAGTGTCTGTGAGATGAGCGATAAATGAGTGTCTGTGAGATGAGTGATAAATGAGTGTCTGTGAGATGAGTGATAAATGAATGTCTATGAGATGAGTGATAAATTAATGTCTGTGAGATGAGTGATAAATGAGTGTCTGTGAGATGAGTGATAAATTAATGTCTGTGATTTGACCGAGGGTGTCTGTTAGATGAGTGATAACTGAGCGTGTCTGTGGGCAAGACATTTGGACCATGGCCAGCACAAATGGGTTTCCTCAAAAATTGTCAAAAACCTGATTATTTTATAATGCATTTAAAGCAAGATCGAATGCTTCGTCTCAATAAAATAAATGGCGTAAATAATTCAAAGAATAGAAATGAAACATGGACTAGAAGTTCACGATAAAGCTTCTTCTGTGACAAAGGCTTTCTGGGAGATGGGCCCATCTGTGCCTGGCACCATCAACGTGTTGGCATAATCCCTCGCTCTGAAGAAAAGTAACCTACACTGTGGCAGCCTGGTCCAAAGATGTGCGTCTTGTGTTTTATAATTTATTGATGTGTCGTTTCATTGTTTAAACAAATAAATATCAGTTTCAGGACTTTGTGCAATGATCTGTATGCCATTGTTTTCAATTGTCAGACAAGTTTTTGAAAAGGATACATAACTCATCTTTCAAAAATGCATTGACTGGTATTTCAGCAGTGAGATTAAAAAAAAATGTCATTTCATTTAATTAAATTAGTGACCTTGTTTGTAAATATCAATTCCATCTGTGTAAATATTAAATATGAACAAAATACATTGCCCTTAATTATGCAGTGGTCTCCGGCTATTAGCACGTACCTTGGGTGACAAGACAAGCGTGCTCATATGCTATTATTGATACTATTAAGTAAATTCCAAAGGGAAGTAATGAAGATCAAGTATTCTGTTGAATTTCTTTGATTGATGTGAACAGGTTGCATCAGCTGCTCTCCAGTGATAGGTTTTGTGTCATTGAGCTGAGCTCACCCTGAGGTGTGAAGTTTTCCTTTGCTGAGCGATGGCAGGAAACGATCGTCATTATTACAGTACAGCCCTCTCACATTGGCCACCCTCCACGTGTGGCTGATCACTGGCATTCCTCATTGCACAATTATCACGCCATGTCCTTATATAGATGTCTTTTTCCTCTGATATAGATTTCTTTTTCTCCCTGGCAGAGCTGCAATTTCATGCACAGGATGGCAGAATGTGGGATTTGCTTCACTCCCGGTAGTTCCAAGCACTTAGGGGTTTATGGCTGACATGTTTTCTGACACCAGCACAAGAACAACCTTTCTTTTAGTTTTAGATGGATTGATTGACTTATTAGTTATAAATAATTAAGAAAATTTTGGTTCCAAATGCTTCAAGTCCAACCATATTTTTATCAGGCGTACTACAAGTCGGCGACCCTTTCTCTGTATACAGTCCAGCATGCACATAACGAGCACTGAAATAGCGAACCAAATTTCAGGTCCGGAATTTCATACATAATGAAAAGATTTCGGTGCCCCACCAATTTCGCTATGCGCATGCTAAACAGTTTTCAATTTAGAGCTATTGCACAAACAGTATGAGTATGAGTGAACCTTCAGCTTTGCAGGGTGCATGAGTGTGAATTGTACCGTATGCTTGACATATTTTACTGGCATGTTTTCATTTCATTTCGCTATACACTTTTATGTAAGTTTGAATGATATGTATTAAGTCTCTTCTGTGATTACTTTTTTTGAATTGGCTGTATACTTACTTGAATAAAGTATTAAAATGAGAACAAAAGACATTTACAGTCCTTGTTATTCACATTCAATAATGAATATAAAGTGCTCCAAGTCAGCTCATATCCTGATTTGCAAAAAGAATCAGTCAAAGTTTTTCACCTGAAAACATGTAAGCTCTTCTCAGACTGTTTTAGTTTAACCCTAGCCGTACATCGTGTTTTACTATCGTATCCATCCGAAGTGGGGAACTTTGTTGTGCCACCACTTTCCAAAGAGGCAATTTACTCATTAATCCGATCCGTACACTTTGCATAGCAGTCTGTCAAAACGATTTTTTGAGAAATACTGGAAGTTTCGAAGAGATCTTCGTACTAGAAGTATATGTGAAGAATACAATCCCGGGGGTACAAAATGACCCCAGGGCGTACGGATAGGGTTAAAGAAAGAGGCATTTTTCTTACTAAACAGACAAAACTATTTCTTTTGTTAAATATATAGCAAGTCTCAAAAAGCAGACTTCAGTTCTTCAACTAGGATTGAATACTCAGTTTGAGAGAAAGCAGATAGTTGTCATGGGAAAAAAATTGGTACCGTGCCATAACAAAAGTGAGATCATAGAGAAATAGTTCAAATAGACACGACTGAATAGAAAGAAGGTGCTTGGTCTGCAATAGAAAGAAGGGTTTGTGGTGACGCTCATCTTCCATTTATTACATTCCAGGAGACCTACTCATTCTGGTTAAACAAGCAGTCACTAAACTGTAGTAGATGTGTCCTTTTCTCACCATTCAAATATTTATCCAAAATAGAAAAAGAGTTCTCATGCCCCCTTTCAACATTCAGTTCTGTAAATCTCTTGGAGCTAGTGTCCCCGCATAATTTAGCAAAATTTGATTATTTTTTGCATAATTTCTGATCATTTTCCTTTAACATTCTTTGTTAGAATTAACAGAATCGCATAATTTCACAATTTTGGGCTCAGTTTAGATAATTTCAGAATTTTTCTTGCATAAATCTACGTGGACAGGGGCTATTATTACCAGAATAGGTGAACAACCTCTTCAGTTAGGACAGTAAAAAAACCTACAAACTGTACAGGAATCGATGGTTAACTCTTTTCTAAATTTAGGGTTTGAAGAGGGTATTGGAAGGACTTTCATGTCCCTATTTTTTTTCTCAACGGTAGGCCTACCTTTCCCAGCTCTTGTCTACTTCCCCCTACTGTCAAATGCCCATCATTCACCATTTTATTTTGTCTTCATTCCCTTTGAGGGTGTCAAGATTCACAAAAACAGCCACTGCATTTCAAAAGAGAAACCAGTGTACATAGCCCACAACACTAGGGTACGGGCAGGATAGATATGGAAAAAACAAAAAAAGGGAACTCGAGAAAAGTTCAATATCATCAAATTTATTAAAACTAAAAGAACGCTTGAAAATCATTTAAAAACAGAGTCAGACATTCGAAAGCTCATATATCTTCATAACAAAGCAATGTCAGTCAACAGGGAACGCATAAAATCATTCATTTTGAGCTTGCATCAATACTCTCACATATCATCATTCTCGCTAGTAGCAGTAGCACCCTTTTCCAATTAAAACAAAAAGCCACTGATGTTTTTCAGACACAAAACATTTGGCCTTCAATATTTTGATTTCATACAGTTCTTGCTACTCCATGAGAAGGTGTAAACACAGGGGCATGCACATTCAGGGTCCTTTCTAATATCCATAGTATCCATATTGGGATGGATAAGAGGGATAATGATAGCCTGGATATCCACCAGCCTGAAAAGAAAAGTGATACGGTACCGAATTAATGAAGAGTCACACGGATTTTTATAGGAATATTTTTTTTTTCACCGAAAAAGATACCTACGTGAGGCATCATGGTGAAATTGGGCGCTCATCAAAATAATTAATTCGAAGAAAACGGCATTTTTCTTGCCCTTTAGCATACTTCATAGAATTGTTATTTTTTTGGCTCAAAACCTTTTATGTCCATTGAAAAACATAAGGCTGTGTAGATTTTACTGAAACAATGATTAAAGGCATAAAAAATGAAAATCAGCAGTTTCCTAGGACTCTCAAGCTTTGTTCTAGCTAATTTTACCTCAGACACCAGGTGACTCCCACCTCCTTCAGTCTGAAATACCTTGATTTTTTTCACCGAAACCAAAACAAATAAGCAAGCTTTAGGATGATACCAACAACTCCATATACCCAAAAATTGACGAGCGCCTGATTTCACTGCGTCTTGGCATATATACTATAGT
Organism: Aplysia californica; assembly: GCF_000002075.1. Classification (NCBI taxonomy): domain Eukaryota; kingdom Metazoa; phylum Mollusca; class Gastropoda; order Aplysiida; family Aplysiidae; genus Aplysia; species Aplysia californica. Next base: position 737,413 of record NW_004797597.1, read on the forward strand.
ATATAAACATCTCCTAAATGATTCACCAAAAGAGAAAATAATTAACGACATAATTTCGCAAGCTTTTGTAGTACACAGTACAAATTCTGAGAAAATCACCACCAACTACTACTTAATAACCTAGCAGGAACTCTCTCTCCATTCAAGTCTTTCTACTTTACTGTCCTTTCAAATTCAAAAATAAAAGTAACTCTGGATAACTAGCATGATGGCAACTGCTTCTGGTCTCTTTAAAAAAAGCAACGGTCAGACTTTTCACTATTGCATGCAGAGGGTGTGTGTCTGACTTCCGAGTGGGTTTTCTTGAGTATTTCCAGGTGGGGAAATTCTTTTATTGAGTATTTCCACATAGTGAAGTGATTTAATTTTTTTGAGTATTTTTGTCAGAAATGCTGTATTCCACTCTGTGCGCTAAGGCACCAACATAACTGATCAAAGCAGCCCGCCTCTGGAATGATCTAAATTGTCAAAGGGGAAGTAAAATGTGAAACATATTTACAATATAAAATTTCAGTTAAAAAAGGAGAAGGTGGAGACTGCATTCCACTTGCCTCTCCAGCAAAGGACTGCTTCAAAGTCATATATCGATAAATATGTACTTTTGATTTTGAAAACCCCATGTTGCTATTTTACTAGACAGTGTGAAGCACCAGGCACAGGACTACAGACAAAAGTAAAGTAGGACTCCACATTTTCAACCACAAGACCTAGTGTGTAACATCTGAGGTCACCTGAAGTTCTATATCATCACGCTCGTAAGATAAATGCCCAAGTCATTTTAGCCATTTTGAGAAAATGAAGAAAAAAACAACCGTTTCTTTCGAACAATTGACTCTGTGAAACGCATGAATTTTGGTACGGTCAATTCAATCAATTTTTAAATTTGGATTATTCTTTTGTCCAAGTAAACACTACCAAGCTTCCTCTCCTCTCCATTTCAGAGCCAAAAACTCCAAACCGGCCAAAAATGACTAGGCAATTTTCGTATAGGTGAGACAAAATACATTGAGATTGTAGCTTACAACTCACCATAGGATATCCTCCACCACCCCATGGGTTGTACGCGTAGCCAGCATCGGGCGGAGGTGGAGGGCCCATAGGGGGCATGGGCGGTGGGGCTGGCACGGGCTCAACACTGGGTGGGACATTGTGGTTCACTGGGGGCTCAATTTTCATTCTTTTGTCTGGTGGTTCCTCGGGTCTGTAAGCAATCAAATGGGAGGCGGTTAACTATGTCACGAAAATTTCATATAATAAAATCCTCCTCCCTCCACATCTGAACTAACCATTGGTAATATATTTGCAGAGGCACCTGCGATTTATGTTTACACTTTGCTGTCACTTGGTGCATCGCCGGTGAAAATTATCCGTTCTGGTGCGCCAGGCACAAAAAATCAGTAGCAATCACTCTCCTGGCTGGGTGACCAGATGGGGTATTTTGTACTGCTGGCTGTGTGACTGAAAAGTGTTAAGCATTGATAAAGAAAATTTTCACATATTGCATTTCGATGAAAAATAAAAAATACTGTAGGCCTACTAGAAAGAAAATACAGTGCTTTCTAAGAATTAAGAGCCCGTGAAAAGCCCTTTCTTTATAAAAAAGCTTCTTTAGAGACACACAAGCTTTTCGTAATAAATAATATATTATCATCCCTGTATGCAGACTATGTCTTCATATAATGCAAAAATTAAAACTGCAAAGGGACCTCACGACTTTGAAAAAGGACAGCATTGAACTAACCTTGAAATAGTTTGAAAAATAAAAATAGATAAAGTTTGTCCACCTAATAAACACAATTTAGGCCATAATGAAGGAGGTGACAAAAAGATCTTCGACAATAAAGTGGCTGCTAGGAAAGAGATCACGAGAAATCTGATTAACATTTTGTTTACCATGTAGCACGGGAATGGTAAAATATATAGGGCAATGGACAAAGGAACTTATATTCAGTGCGTCAACAACTGTGCAATTGTTATAAACCAATATTGATTTATACAGACTAATATTTAATTTGTTCCACAAAAAAAATATTCAAGTTAGTCCAATACACTGAGGTAGAACCTTTATACTATATATCTGCTGATGATTTTTCTTCATGTGAGCACAAAAAGGCAAATTCAAACACTAAGCACTCCCAAATAGTCAAACACCAAAGATGGTTAGAAAGTGGGGAAGCTTTAAAGCACCACCTCTTTACCTGCCCTGCACTTAACGACCAGCGTATTATCTACCAACCTGCTTCCCCAGATATCAGAAATACTCTGTACAACGACAAATCACAGCTGATAAAAACCTGTAAATTCTTTCCCATATCGAAAGACCGAAGAACTAGAACTCAGACGGCCGCTGGATGGGAAAAATCACGTAAAGTAAATATTTTTTTTTATACGCAAAACTCACGCTTGTTCCCGTTCTGGTCTCTTCTTTTTACTGCTGGCCTCCTTGACTAGTTTTTGATGTTCATCATATGCAAAAGATATTCTGAGGACAGTCGATGAAAAAAAATTATTCATTCATTGCATAAAACACATTGTTAACCCTCCAAGTGTCACTAAAAAATAGCGTGTGATGTCAGGGGAAATTATATTATCAACACAACGCAAGAAAATGACCCTGGTCTGTTTCATTATCCGCCCACTGTAGGTGTCCTATCTACCTTACAACTTGTACAAGTAATTACCCATGCACTGAAAAGCCCCAGAGATCACTTTTTGAAAACAACTTTCTGGACGATAGAGACTCCAAGTACCCCAAGACAATACTCAATCAAATCATACAACACACAATGTACGAATCACAACAGGCTGAATGCATGTATGAACAGGAAGCCAAGAACTGGACAGTCAGACACATGCCCATGCTGCATAACCACAGAACATCTGTTAGAAACAAGTCCAATACAAGACAGACCAAGAACCTCTCGGAGACGGGCTTTATGACAGCTTGAAGGCACATTAACAAACATTAGCATTAAAGAAGATATCTGAGAGGCAGTATGAGAAGAATGATTAGAATTCTTTTACACAGTGCTTGTCTTAATTCATCAGTCAATTTAGAATCGATCATCTAGGTAACTTTTCATTTACACTGAAATCCCTTGTATTGTACACCAGTGAGCTCAAACAGTAGCCTACTTACTTTTGAATGCATGTTCCAAAGTCTTCCAAAAACTCCATGCGGCGCTGGGAGACTTTCACCTTGAACTCTAATGAGACCTCACTGGTGAGCAGTCTGTTGAAGGTCTCCATGACTCTTTCCTCAACGATAGGTTGAGACTGGTACTCCACATCAAGCAGCTGTAGGAAAACTTTCTCGTTCGTCTGAAATGTGAAATTTTTTTAGTGGTGCAAATGAGAGTACAGATGGTAAATTTGATTGTAGATATATTCTGTGCCCCGTCAAATCAATTTACACTATTTCTGAGACAGGCTGTTTTGATCCAGCATCTTTTTCTGCTTCAGTACACACCTGCCAGAGTTCAGCGGTTACCCAACAATAACCTCAAGAATTTCCTGATGAAAAGAAACACAGTATCACTCATACCAAAGTTCTACATGAATGCCAATTGTGCTAATGAGGCAAAATAAGACATTCTAAAATACTCACATTGTCTATTTCCAGTGCGTCATTCAGAACTTTTCTTGCTTTGTCGGTTTCCCCCATGACCTAAGTAAAGATGAAAGAAATCCAAAAAATATAAATAACTTCTCTCCTGATAAATACACAAAAACACTTTTATTTCAAACAAAGCAAAAGACGTGAAAAAAATTGTCATTTACAGTTGGGTCTATCTTTGAGTCTGACACTCGATGTGATCTTTTTAAATCCTCAAAGGAAACACGCATAAGATGGGGACAAATTCTTGCATAGATCTTCTAGTTTTCAACTGAAAGTTTTACTTTTAATAAACACCTTTATCTTCAATTTTTCAATATAATGCCACCTCCTATCTCTGAAAAACCTTAACATTAACTAACATCATAAGCACTTTCTCCAATATAAGAGAGGCCATTCCATTTCGTACCATTTAATTACATATGCAGAAGTCTTGCTTTTGAATTACGCGATCCAATGGCAGAACCTACTGAACTAAATATTGGCGAAAATATATAAACAATACCATGGAACTATACAATGCATTTAAGATGCAAATGATTAGGGAAAAATAAAAATAAGGATATATATTAATAATTCGTATTAGAATACCATTGGCTTCACAAAGTGTCTACCATTATGTCACACGACCTATGAAGTGAAACTTCTATTTCAAAACGACTGACTGTTCTGAATAATTTTGTGGAGAGCACCAAATTTTTTTTTATCTATGAAAAGTGAGCATGGCAGAAATTATTTCCATTTAGGATCATGTACAAGGACTCAGAACATGCAAACTATAAAGACACTATGTCAAGCAAAGTGTCGGAGATCACCTTTTGTAAGTATCTAGCGTATTTGATACAGAAGAAAGTCCTTGACTTGTGGCTGACAGCAGTCTCGATGTACTTCTTGAACAGTTCCTCTCCCGCTTCATGATTGCCACAGCGACGCTCCAGACTGATCCTCCGCATGCAAACCATGGCCAGACCAGGGACATTGTTTTCAATGTTCATCAAGATCTTTCTTGCCAAGGAATGATTTTCTATAAACATAAAAATAATAATCATTAATACCTGCAATGCAAGTCAACAGGTTTCCTCCAAATATCAAACTGAAGAGGAAAACAAAAACATGTTCACATTTGGTGCTACCTTTCAAATCTGATATTGCTGTAGACACACTCTTTTCTCCAAAAATAAAATTTATCAACAAGCTCCTGCTCTATTCATTTTCTTCTGGTAAGTCCAGATATGTAACAGATGAAGCCAAATCTCTCTTATGATCTAGACTTATATGTAAATCTGTGGAAAAGAAATCTAGAAAATAAATTAAAAGTATAGCACACATATCAGTTGTTGAGATAGTTTCAGGGATGCCAACCAGATTTTGTGAAAATTATAATGGCCAAGTTTTGTCATGACCAGGCACGATACAGACAAGCAAACAACAGCAGAGAATCCACCAACCATACACCCATCAATGGATAAGTGTCAAAAGAAAAAAAAAAAAGTAAAAGCACTAGATCAAGACAACCTGTCTACCTTTTCTCTCCTCAAACGCAGCCCAAGCCAGATGAATGTATGGCTTTTTCGGAAGATGTATGTCACAGGCTCTTTGGTACACACTTCGAACACCATCAATGCTGTGCTGCTCCAGATATTTTGCATACTGATAGAGTAAAGAATAGTTTAATGAATCAAAAGAGGAAATACCAATAACAGAAGCATATTCTTTTGAGCAAGAAGTCAGAGTGTTCTGAAAAATGTTTCCAACTTATTGTAACTAATAGTAAACTGATATCATCATTATCCAGTGCCAGATCTGTGACAGACATTGGCGATCACCGTTCTCAATTCATTCCTTAGCTCGGATGCTCTTAAAAAAAGCTACGCTTCCCTGATCTTTCCCTGCTACCCATTTGTTTAGGTTCCCTAAATAGGTTGCTCTGGGCCGACCCCTGCCTCATTTGCCTTAAATTTTGCCAGTGAAAGCTAGATGTTCAAGACCCATATGTCTATTCAAGTGTCCCAAAAACTGCATTTGTCGTTTCCTAATTGTTTTTAACAGTAACCGTCCCACGAGGGCTTCATAAAGCACTACCTCATTTGATTTCTTTTCCTTCCATGATACTCTTAGCAGTCTCCTAAGAAACCACATAAAATGTTCCAGAGCTTCAAAATTCTGATTATGTCACAGAAGGGATTACCTCTTTGTTATTTTCTCTAAGGTGCTGATAGACTTAGAAAGAAAAATCCTGAACTTTTCCGACTCAGTGGAAACCCAAATGTGCTAGAATGTAAAATTTACCTATCATAACATCTTGTATCATGACTATTTTTATATAACGTGCCAGAATACTGACAATTTCAGAAACCTGGATTTCTGGATTTATAGGGAAAATCAGCACCTCTGTCTTCTAACTAGATTTTACATTCCAGATTAACAAAAGTCATGATAAAGATTAATTCTACAGGAAAAATCATAATTTTAAAACAGTTCTATTTGTTAGTAAGAACAAAGTGAAGAATCAGTTTTGTGTGAAGAAAAGTACCTATATACAGCAGAGGAGGAAGAAAAATTCTTATGTTCAACTTGCCTTCATCCAGAAGTCCTCATAGAGTGCACAAGCAATCAAACTGCGCTCAAACAAGACAACAATTCTGTTGTGGACATTTTGAGCAATTTCAAAGTCCAGGTACTCTCTCCAGTTCTTCAGCTGACCTCTTTCAAGAGGTTTCACATGGAAGTATGGACGGCGAATCTGCAAAGCAAACACACTGGAAACTGTTAACCGTAGCCAAATACTATGTGCATCTCAAATGTATTAATGTAACAAAAAGGGCATTTTCGTACGCTTTCCATCTCATGAAATGTATAATTAGATCATGAAATATCTTTGCCCTCATTTCAAAGCTGAATCAAGAAAAATCTCATTTATCAAGAAGAAAACTGCAGCAACAACAATAATATCAAAAGTGAAAAGCTTGACAACTTAAGTCCTAACGTTTCAGTTTTCCATCAAAACTACTAACATTCTAAGGGTGGCACTTAATGCAAGACTACACACAGAAATATCTAAAGGTTAAGATGTTTTTTGTTTCCCCTGAAACAAGGTTTAGTTGGTTATGTAGACTGTTTGCAATTTCAGAGATACAGAAATATTTTACGAACCATTACAAAAGATAGTGTATAATTCTTTTAGAGAGAGAAAATTGGCGGCTCATCTCTTTAAAAAAGACATCAAAAATAAGTAATCCAGTGCTTTAAAAAAAAATAGAAATGGGGAGGACAAAAATAGCTCTACGCATTTACATTAAGATAGTGCATTGTTCAAAAACTAGAAAGGAACTACCAATTACAGACTCACCGTTTCCTCAAAAGTCCACCTTTTGCCGACTTCTGCTTCATTTCCTTTAAATATTACTTCTTTGGTCTCTATAAGTTTGGCACGGATCTTTTTCACCTCCTTTTCATCACCCTGAAACATAACATCATAGGAAAACTAATAAGACATAACTCAAGCAAGGCAAGGCAAGGCCAGTAACAAAAATATATGCGATATGCAAATTTGTATAGGTTTGATGCCCATTGCAACAATGTCAGGTTATCTGAGAGGCAGTGAAAGTAATCAGACTTTTCAACTAAATTGTATTTGTATTAATACTCTCCAACTTGTTATGAAAATTCCAGAGAAGAGAAAAACGTAACTACGATGTTGCATCTCTGTCCTGAGCTAAAAACATGAATTTCCAAGCTGAGTATATGAAGTGTTCCCTTATCCACTCCTCCACCCATACTCTATGCTTCAAATCCTTATAACCTGAAACATACACTTATCCACAATCGCTCTAAATCAAAAGTCACAGAGAGGTCTTTGAAATTTTCATTGACCTTTTTTACAGAAGAGTACCGAGTCTTCAAAGCGACTTAGATAAAGCTTACTTAAATTGAGCAAAAACTGACAATGTCTTAGGGAATTTGTTTTATATAATGATCAGCATATCGCGACCCAAGTGCTTTCTTGTCTTATCTCCATTTTTAATAACAGTGAAAACAGTTCATAACAAAGAGTGAGCGTAAGAAGATGTCACATTTTCTCTGTTAAAAAACGGAGATACGACAGGAGAGCACTGAGGTCGCAATATGTGCAGCATCATGGTGAAATCAGGCACTCGTGAAAATAATAAATCAAAGAAACTGGCATTTTTCTGCATATTACGCAATTTTTATCAGTCTTTTTCTTTTGGAAAAACACCTTTCATGTTCATTTAAAAACACATTTCTATGTGGATTTTACTTAAAAACATTAAACAAAGATTTTCATAAGTATAAATTTGCAATTTCCAAAGACAGTCAAGCTTTGGATGTCACCTAACTTTGGCAGCAATTTTCTCACTTATTTTACCTCTGATACCAGGTGACCCACATCTCCTTCAATCACAAATATCTCAACTTACATTCAAGATAGAAGGGTATTTTTTTTCACCAAAAGCTAGAGAAATATTTTAAAAAGCTCCATATGCCGAAAAATTGACGAGCGCCTGATTCCAACGTGTCCTGTCACATGTTCCAGAGGAGCTCCAGATTAGACCTCTGTTTGCCAAACTGACTGCAGTAAAACCGTACATGCCATGACAATGTCATAAAAAAGCCTTATATGATAAATTCCACAAATGTGATGAAATTCTCACAATTGACGGCATCATGCCCGGCGGTGCTTCCGTATCATTTGACTCTCCAAGCTGAAGTGCTTCATCCAACCCAACATCGTCTTCGTCATGTGCTCCATAGCCCCAGCTCTTGTTCAAGACTTCCGAGCGGATTTTCAGGAAATAATCAATGTCCAGGATGTCCTTAGGATGGTGGATGTTTATATGGCGGCAGTAGCTGTAAATATAACAAAATTGTAGCATTCAAGAATATATTGAGAACAAAAAAAATAAAATAAACCAAAACACCAGTTTCACAGTTTTCTATTCTTCGTACAGCAGCAGCTGTCAAAGAGGAATATCTTTGCCCACAAAAACAGATATAAACACTGAGCCTATATATGCCAAACTTTACGCATTGGAAACTCATTTTGAAACCTAGCTTCTACTGATCAAAAGATGGAAATTTTGTTCCCAAGCAGGTTCTGAGGAAAGAACTATATTCTGGATCAAAATAAATAACTGACAAAATTTAGCCTCAAGAACTCACTAATTACAAATACGTATTTTTGTAAGCACAGTCTCTAAATATGGCAATTTGGGGCAATTTTTAAAACCAGCTATCAATGTACCCTTCAAAACAAGGTTTTAAAAAAATAAATAAATAAGGTGAGTGCATATTAAATTGGATGCAAAAACTTGGATCTGTAAAACACCAACAGCTATGGCAGAATATATTTTTGTCTGCCTTCCAATTCTGCTGTGGACATACTCAACCACATTGTGTCAGTCTAATTAAGCAGAAGTGTTGTTTACTTTGAGTCAGCGCAAAAGCAGATTAAAATGTAACAGTAACACAGACAAAAATCTTGAAGATGTACAAACCTTATCATATTATTGAACAATATAGACCATTAATTCCAAAGTAATTGAACAAACCAGCGCCATTACTCTGATGCAACAAATAATACAAGAATCATATTTTCAAGGACTCAAGAAACATCAATCAGAACTGATTAGTTTAAACAAAAGAGGTATTAAAAAGTAAGAACTTATACAAAAAGATACACATAATATATATATATATCTATTCTATTTCACACACATACTTCTCCCAGTGATGGCTGTACAGCTGGGTTGGGGTGCTGATCAGTCTGTCATAGATGGCAGTGACAGCTTTCAGGTTGGCGTTCTGGTTTTCCCAAGAAATGTACGAGTCCCACAGCTTGTCAGAGCGGAATTCTAGCCCCGCAGCAGCCAAAGCTCTCTCATACAGCCTAAGAAACAAGTGAATCATACAAAAATACAAAGCCTGTCCATCATCATTATTATGAGGTGTGTTGGTTTATGAATCTTTTTTTTTTTTTTACAAAGTATTAGTAATAAGAGTTTTACAGGGCTTCCAACACAAATAAGTCACATAAGTACTGACGATTAGAACTGAAACTAGTGAGTAACAAACAAATAAAAGAAGGAATAGAGATAAGGACGATAGACGTTTGATAGAAAAGAGCCTTCCAACCACCCACTTACTTGAATCAACAAGACAGCAGCCAAAGCTTAATTTCACCTAAAAGAGATTAGGACAATAGAAGGACTGGAAAAAAGCAGAAGGAGCAGGCTACTTAGCAGTGACTACCAAGCATCTGCACGTACAGAGAGGCAAGTAAACACCGTAATTGTGTTTCAGTAAGAGGGACAGAGAAAGACCACAAACAGAGACAGAAGACTGATCTAACAAAAGTGTTGATGTGTCATAGATGCCTTCAAACAACAAGCAATGTCTCTAAATCTAAACAAATTCTGAAATAATCGTACACATGCAAGGAAACCTACACACATAATCACAACCATATTTCCTTATACTACAGATTTTTATTATTACTTTGAAACTATTTTTTTTTTTTGGAGAATAGCAGACCAGAAAGATAAAGTTCAAACTGATACATCATTTTTAAAAGAGAAGTACATGAAGAAAGTGTATATTCATAAACTTAAGCAGGAAAGAAACATTACTATGGTTAGTAGTGAAAAGAACTGTGACATACTTCCTGATTTTATCCTTGGAGTCTGGATCAGAGTTGTACTCAGCAATGTAGTAATTGAGGTAATGTAACCACAGCTCCACACTGAGAGGTATTGCACTCAAGCCCTTTTCAAACACCTGCATTGGGTAGAAAAGTATACAGAGTAAGGAAATGATACAAAATGAGCAGAGATAACACAAAATACAATACCCTATTACATCGAGGCAGTCGAAAGATCCACGAAAATACCCGAGATTCGAAACACGGCAAAGTATTGAGTATTACCATCAACAGAAGCAAGAAACAGCCTTGAACGTGATGGTCTTACAAGGCCAAGATGTCTGTGATGTGAAATTAGCCCTGACAAGGACTTGGGCAACCCCTCACATTCCAAACAACTTGAACTGTAGATGAAAACAGTTTATGGTTAAGCACTTCACGTCAAAAGTTATTTAGCCTTTGAGTCAAAATATAGTCATCAACATTGCATGTGCATTAATTTCAGAATGGATGTGAGCTTATTTGGGCTACATAAGGCCTAAATAACCAAAATACTTAAGTAAAACCTTTAGGCTTCCCTTTTCTTACAATGGTAATTTATAGAAGAGCAAGTTTCCCTTTCCCAGTTTGGGATCTTTCTCATTCGGTTAACTTTTTGTCTCTGTTTTCAACAACATTATAACAGTGCAAAAATTATAAACTGTAATAGATGCTCTGGACAAAAGACCAAAAAAACCCCATTATGAAGTACTGTTAAACTAAGGAAAACAGCCTTCATGATTCCAGATCTAAGTAATTCATAGGATCTAGATTCTTTGTGATCTGTTGAGACTTTTGTTCGACTCACTTCAGCATTTCCGGTATCACAGGCCTAGATTATTCTCATTGACAGTGATCCAAGCAAGACAGCAAGATCTACATTACAGAGTTGCAACCCTCAAGCTTTTGGGAGGGGAGGGGGGGGTGGGGGGGGAGGGGGGACGGGAGTTGCGAAAAGAGAAGTTTGGTTATGAGGATGGCTTGGGTAGCCTAAATAAGATTTTACTTTTAGGGGGAAAGTTTTTATTATAAATAATTATTAAAGCTAGATCTAGATGCATCCCAAATAAGCATACCTGACAGGTTGGCTTATTTCGGCTTATAACCACCACAAAATACAAAAAACATAAAAATTCAACAATTACAAAACTATGCCTGAAACAACAGATTTGATCACACAAATCTAACAGTAAGAAAGTAAACTTTGAAACTGGAAAGTTATCAACAACGAATTAATCAAATACATTGTATGAACAGGAAAAAAGTAAACTTTGAAACTGGAAAGTTATCAACAACGAATTAATCAAATACATTGTATGAACAGGAAAAAAGTAAACTTTGAAACTGGAAAGTTATCAACAACGAATTAATCAAATACATTGTATGAACAGGAAAAAAGTAAACTTTGAAACTGGAAAGTTATCAACAACGAATTAATCAAATACATTGTATGAACAGGAAAAAAGTAAACTTTGAAACTGGAAAGTTATCAACAACGAATTAATCAAATACATTGTATGAACAGGAAAAAAGTAAACTTTGAAACTGGAAAGTTATCAACAACGAATTAATCAAATACATTGTATGAACAGGAAAAAAGTAAACTTTGAAACTGGAAAGTTATCAACAACGAATTAATCAAATACATTGTATGAACAGGAAAAAAGTAAACTTTGAAACTGGAAAGTTATCAACAACGAATTAATCAAATACATTGTATGAACAGGAAAAAAGGATAATAAAAACAAAGGCAACAAAAACGATAGTAAAAAAACCAAACTATTAAAAAACAGACAAAGGTATAAATATTTGCATGTTCTAGTAATTATCGTTTCAAATACATCACAGCATGCAAATATTTTACCCTGTCAAAGCTGCAAACCATACCTCAGCAGCCCTTTCTTTGTTGCCATTTCTTTTCTCCATGTCACTGTACTTTTTCCAGTACCCATAGCAGTAAGGGTAATGAGAAAAGAAGGCCTCATAAGCCTTTCTGCAATTGTCTGGGTTGCTCTGCAAAAGGCAAAAAATAAAACCTATCAGGTATACAGTAATGAAACATTTTAGAAAGTGCAAAAGTGCACACATTTTTATTCAATGTCACAGTCTACTTGAAAGTGTCCCCTCTGAAATATTAAATCTACACTGAAGTTGAAGTATTAAATTAAGATTGCAAAAGGTAGTGTAACTGATACATCACTGTCGTGACTGTCATTCTGTCTTTCGAATGGGACCTTTATTAGCAATGCTAATGAAAAATTGTTTTTTTCGCATTATAGCTCTTTTTCATTTGGTTCCTAAGAAAGGGTTTCCTATTCTAAGCATATCATGCTTTTTACTCTACAGAATCGGGTCATAAATATAAAATTTATAAGGTTGTAAATTGTGGCAAAACATGTTTGTTTGTTTTAGTAGAGGTTTTAAGGCGCGCGCAACTGCATAAGGTCATATGAGCGTCAAGGGGTGAATGTCAACAGAGAAGTCCTTACAGGGAATCAGACTTACTCTGCTCACCTCTTTATCTTCAACAGCACAAAGTCTGCTTCGACTATCGAGGCACCTCGGAAATAGCAGGTCACAAGAGAGTGACAAACAAACAAAAGAAATAGAAAGACGAAAGTAAGGATTAGGAAAGAAAAAGCAGTTCACCGTTGTAGTTGAGGAACAGTTATGAGCATGACATTGATGAATCAGCCTATTCACAATTCTACTGTGCATTAGAACGAGAAATGTCCCCCCTTTGGGAATGGTCTAAAGACACTTCAGTCAGTGGCACCGCCCCGGGGGGTGGCAAAACATAGATGACCCACATAGGAAAATACCCCTGAAAGTGGACCATGTTACAACAGATTCGGTAAGAAAATCTCGACATCTTTGTAATTAATTGGAGTATTTGAAAGCAACTTGGCTACTCTATACATGTTTTTGGATGGAGAAATCATTTCTGCTGTCAGATTTACTAAACATTTGTGGTTGTTTTGTTATTTATAATTAAAATTTCTGATTGGTTGTCAAGTTTCATTTATAGTGGTCCAGAAAAAAAAGCCTACCGAGTTTGAGAAAGTTCGTCACCTACTTTCCAATTCGGTCCAAAAATACACCCACAAACGGGGGACCAAAATTTCACAGCGTTCACGAGCTTGATTGGCGTTGCTATCTTTCACACAACAGTCACTTTCCAGCGTGGAACATTCTAAAATGTAATCGAGTGCTGCCAAAAACAAAGCGCATCTTTGAGAACTGTCAAAAATCAACACCATTTTGTTTTTACCTCTTGTTCAACATACTGTAGCAAATATGTCCACCCAGTGAAATCCATTGGGTTGTCTTCCACTGTCTTCCAGTACTTCCCAAGTTCAGCTTCTTTCTCTTTCTTGGCTTCATCCTCCTGAGTGTTGTCTTGTTTCTCCTGCTCTGAAGAGTCTTCCTCTGTGCTGCCCTGACTGGCCTCAGCTCCTCCGTTTACAGTAACACCATCTTTTTCAGCACTCTCGGGTTTGTCCTCCACCTTGTCCTCCGAGTCTTCTTCAAATATAAAGAGACAGAAGAGTTATGAATGAGAACAGTAGAAAACTCCTTGCACATCAAGAAAACTTCATAGTCTATCATTTATGTTTTGATCAGTTTCTGATTATTATATACTGATATGTTCTGTTTTCAACTCTTCTGTACGTAAAACATGAAAATTCTTGTCGAAAAGGTGCAAAACATGTCGTGAATGGCGTTATGGTAACTTGCATAATTTTGGCATTAAATTTTTTATTTTTCTTGCATAATTGGCCATCTAAATTTGTATAATTCTGAGAGGACAAAATAATATTGTAGTTCTGCTTGAATTGTGGAAGCTTTCTCAGTTTCTTGATAAACCTCCTAGGATTTGACTCCTTTTTTTATGACGTCTTATTCCGATCAATATTGGGTAGATCTAGATCTAACAATTGTTTTTGACATTGTTTGCACAAAAGTAGACTAGAAGTAGTCTTGTTCATATCTCTCATAATCATTTAAGTTTGAGCAAGTAAGTCGAAAGACGCTTGGATAACAATAACAAGACGGTGCAACTCGGTATATAAGCAGTATTTCCTGTCCGCAGTGTCGTCATACAATAGATCTACCTAAAAATATTATCTTTAAGATAGGCCAAGAGAACGTGTGTATACAAGCTGTCTACGTTCTCTAAGTCTTATATTCAGTGCTTCCAAGAATGGCATTGAATCCCGGTCCCGAAGGTTGGTTTTTTTTCCTTTCCCTGACCCTAAAATAAAAATAAAAATAATTACTCACAGACCAAGGAAAGCCACTAGATTCTACATCTCTATACTTAAACCAGGCCTAACCTAGATCTAAATTGGTAAAAGGAAAAATATAGGCTATACTTTTAATTAAGGCCTACTTTGTACAGAGCTCCTCTTGGGGACAAAACCAGAATGTGCATGCTTCATCACTACATATTATGGGAAAATTTGGGGTAAATTTTTACTTTCACTCCCGCACACGGATACACTGCTTCAGGGGTCAAACTGCAGTACTGTTTGCTGCAGATCACACATAGGGGCTCTCGTGGCCTAGAGGTTAAGGTGTTGGCCTCTCATTCAAAGGTCCCGGGTTCGAATCCGGGTAGCGACCGAAAAATTTTCTTCTCTAAAATTGTCTCCCTTCACCTCCTTCCCTGCTCTCTAGCAATATTCTGTCGTCTGCTTTCGTCTCCTCCTTCTGCCCCCACCCCCTCACCTCCTTTGCCCCCTACTCTGGGCTCCTGACTCTTTCTGCAGCCTTTCTACTGCTACTCTTTGACTCTTACAGCTGTCTTTCTGCCACACCCCTGATCTTCTGGTTGGAAAGATCTACACCTAGCCTTCTCGGACAAGGGCGAAAAAACTCGGAGGGCCCGCGTGCAAATTGCGCACGTTAAAGATCCCTTGGTGGTCTAAAATCGATAAGAGTAGGCTTCGGCCGCCACCTGGGAAAAATTCAAAATTTCCAACTAACTAAACGTATTAGGTGTGTCCCACGCACTCATACGACCTTATGCAGTTGCGAGCGCCGTAAAACACTTACCAAAAAAAAAATTTTTTAATAACACATAAAGCCACTAAAACTGTCGCAAATCAATTATTTTCAAGAAAATTTCAAATCTAACTGTAAAATGCCCCCCTGATTTTCTTTTACCCCAGTGGGGCTGGCCCCCGCTGGAACCCCCTGATTGGTCCAAAGCACGTCTATCTCGATTAAGAACAATCAGATAGCCACCTCTATTCTCACCCTGAGAATAGCGCAGGCGAGCCTTTTGGCTATTCTCACCCGGTGGGTGTTCACGGTGATAGCCTAGGCCTAGGCCAACCAGTTTAGGCCTAGCGTTCACCGTGAAACACAGAATTCTACACTGTGATAGATCTAACAGAAGTGTAGAACTCTGTGCTGTGAACAATGTTCCAGTGCTCTTGTGTTAAAACCATTCAATTTTGTTTGTGGGGAGAGAGAGAGAGAGAGAGAGAGAGAGAGAGAGAGAGAGAGAGAGAGAGAGAGAGAGAGAGAGAGAGAGAGAGAGAGAGAGAGAGAGAGAGAGAGAGAGGGAGAGAGACAGACAGACAGACAGACAGACAGACAGACAGACAGACAGACAGACAGACAGACAGACAGACAGACAGACAGGGAGGGAGGGAGAGAGAGAGAGAGAGAGAAAGAGAGAGAGAGAAAGAGAGAGAGAGGAGTAGCGCGAGAACTTCCAGGCAAAACAAAATGGCGACCCGCATAGTTCGGCTCGAATCGAAAAGTTAAATAGCCGTAGCATCTTTGTAGACGATCAAATTAGCTTACTTTTGTGCTATAACGTCATTTTTTTCTTTGATTTTGTCAATTTGATATCCACAGCGATAGGCACTATTCCGAAATAAGGAAAAACAGGTCTTGTTTCACACCGGGTGAGAATAGCCAACGCTGGCAAGTCTCACCCGGGGTGAGATGTCGATCGTATTTTTATTCTCACCCCGGGTGAGGATTGCCACTTCCCAATCAGATATTCTCACCCCGGATGAGGATTGCCACTTCCCAATTAGATATTTCAAAAACTATTAATTTGCGACATAAATGAACTTGATATTCGTGTTCAGTGCATCAATGGACAACTGGTAGCTAAGAGTGAGACGGGAGGGAAAGTAAAAAAAATACCAAAATTTGTTGGTCAGTCGAGAAGAGGACCAAAAAAATATTTAAAAACCTTCCAGGACCGGGATTCGAACCCACGCCCACAAAATAATGGTCTGGCTTCAAACGCAGAGAAGCGCTGTCCTTTCGGCCATCAGAACTTCCAACAACGAAAGGAAGATTAAGTCTAAGCTTCAAATAAAAATAACACACAGCGTTTTATTTAGCACTGGCGCAAATCGCAACACGGCGTTGCAAATAGATCTAGATCTAGATCTAGGCCCTTCCCTTTAGGCTGTCGTTATTCTCACCCGGGGTGAAAATAAAAATATATCATTCTCACTCGGGGTGAAAATAATATTATATTGTTATTTGAGAACGGGTAGGCCTACATGTAGGCAAATAGAAAACAGTTTGTGAACTGTAAGAGTGACCGTTCGCGACCTGCCCTAGAGTGCCAGCCGATTTTTCTAGGTTCCCGCGAGGAATGTTATGGTTTCATTTTTTTTTAATCTTGAGAGTATACATATCTTCGCCAAAACCCTAGACAAGTGTAGACTATATATTCTAAATTCAGAAAGGAATCCATATGCTAGAGTAGTATGTTTTTAAAAATAGTAGCCTTAACTGAAAGCTGTTTAAAGAAATAATGTTAATAATAGTTTGTCATTGTAATGTAATGTTAGAATTGGCATTTGTTTAACGAAACCACAAAAAAGTAGCCTCGTTATCCCTTTACACAGGACCCGCGATAATTCTTAAGGCACGCAGTGCCTTGACCCTAGGCCAAGGAGCTTACTGTAACCTCCCTGCCCTAGAATTAGTAGGCTGTCGTTATTCTCACCCCGTGAGGTAGGACTTCCGTAACCAGCGACCACTATGAGACAGCAGAATTGAGGGCTAGGGGTAGGGGTAGATCTTGGGGTAGGGTTAGGGTTAGGTAGCAATGACAATGAAAAATTAAATTTTCATCCAAATTGGCTTTAAAAATGAAAATAGAGTAAATTCTAGTAGTAAGAACTATGGTTTTTAAATTTTAAAAATCCATTGATAAAAAAGTTATTGGGATTTTTGTTTGCAAAATTGTGGAGGACCTTCATATAGGAAAATATCGCCAAAATGTGGGACATGTCTTGATGTATTTTGAGGAAAAACTGTTCATAAAAGTCAGTGATGAATAGGAGCATATGAATGAAACTTGGCATCTTCATGTGATTTTTTGTGCAAAATCTAGTTCTGCTATCACTTTTTCGATGTCTTTATTACTTTGGATCTTACAGACTGATATTTGCGTGAAATTTGTTAATTGCGTGACATCGTTTTAACCGCGACGCGATCACCCCTTCTAAAACTCAGTAAAGCGCTATCGGGAAAACCCACAATGAAGTCATCGGTGACATATTTAGTTATAGGCAGCCAATCACAAGCCGCCTGGCGATCAAGCGCCTCTTGCATTTGCATGCCGGCACCTCGCGTTTGGAATGCATGATCTACTTTCGAGCTCTAGTGTTTTATCAAAGGATGGGTGGTAATTTTAAGTTGGTACGTAAAATGTACTAAACGCAGAGATCTGAAATTTTACAGCAATAAAGAAGACATGTGGGGCGTCTGTGTGGTTGGCAATCAACCCGCAGTTCCGCTTAGTTTTCGAACCGCAGAGGAAATTCGCACAAACACGGCAATATCTCCGGTCCTAGAAATCGTTCAGGACTGTACGCTGGCATGTCGTTAGTACCTTTCCTCTGATTGGTTGCCGAGTTACATTAATTTTCATCCAGGAGTTTTCCCGTAACTATACTTAGAAGAGAGTCATTTTTTATTCCGAGCGGCCCAAAAATTACCCCTCGCGCGGAGGCCGATTTCCGGCCCAAGGCCAAGGCGCAGCAGGCGATTGGCATTGCTAGGTTGGGTTAGGGTTTGGGTAAGGGAAGCGGTTATTCGCACCGAGTGTGCGCATAAGAATTAATATTATTCGCACCGGGAGTGCGCATAAGAATTAATACTATTCGCACTGGGTGTGCGAATTTAAAGAAATTAAATATTTATATTCGCAAAGAAATATTTATATTCGCACAGGGTCGACCCGACCTGCGCGCTGCGCGAGATCGGCAAATGGCGCGAGAGTCCACGAAACTAGGCGGTCTTGGCCTATATAATAAACTTTTCATTTTTCAATACAGAGCCCTGAGGGAACCTTGCCACTAGCGTTCTGTTGGCCCCAAGGCTATTGCATCGCAAATCTGAAATTATTCAACACCTAGTTCTAGTTTTTCTAGATCTATTCAGCATGGAAGTGGGAGCCAAGTTCAAGAGCTTTTCAGAGTTCACAGAGGCTCTGAAAGAGTATGAAAGTACTATAATAACACAAAATTTGTGGTGACACGATCCACCAAAATTGACCAAACAGACCCCTTGAGTGCTGTTTACGTGTACCAGTCGATCGGGTTCCAGTGCAAGCAGGGGCAGCGCCACCATTATTGTATTCTTTAAATTAATAAACAATTTTTTTTTTTAAAAGATCAAAGGTGCAAATATAAAATGCACCCTGTACAGGTTCTATCTCTAAATGTACACGTGTACATTTTGGTTGACGGCAACTTGGGGGGGGGGGGGGGTGTCCTGTGAAACAGTCCTTAAAAGTAAAACTGCAATCATTCGGCCATAAATAATATGATGTATTACTACAGAGTTACTACGTAAAGTTGATTTTGGACCTCATTTGTCAAACCCAGGTATCCCACCTTTAGTTTTAGGGAATAGGCCAGAATTGTTCCCACTGTCACTGGGATGAGGCTAAGAAACTATTTTCAGTGACACTGAGAACAGACAGGCCAATTAGATGTCTAGATCTATTGTTCCCACAATGATGTACATGGGCATGATGATGATGGGTTACTAAATACTAGACTATACACATGTATTTTTCTTTATCTAATGTAGATCTATATATTTAAGAGTGGATTCTAGTGTGAGTGGAAGAATTTTTTTTAAAAGAAAGGAATGGTCATTCTATGCTTGCTTGTTATTCAACATGTACATTAGATCTAGATCTAATACGGTACAGGACAGGTAAAAAATCCTTCCCGATTCTCCATTTCTTCTAGAATCTAGGCTACGGTCAAGTCTTGGCCCAAGTAAGCGAAGAGAAGAAAAGTCTGAACTTAACTGAGAAGAGAGCCTACAGTACACGTTAGAAACGAATCTAGATACCTCCACCTTGTCTCCCCCTCTTTTCACTGGTCTGGTAAACTTCACCCGCGCCCCTATCGTCTCTCATTAGTCTCATGGTACCTCTTAGGCCTAGCCTAGGCTGGCAATGTGGGTCCACTAAAGTTCTTGGGCAGAGCAAACTATAAAATGTTCCTGGTCCACTTTTCTCTGTTTATTAAAATTGATTTGCATGTGGCAGCCCTTCCTCCCCCCCCCCCCCCCCCCCGACTGTCGAATACTAGATCTATAAGTATCCTAATTTATAACTTAAGTGCTGAATGTGCGGTCCACCAAAAATTAGTGTACTACGACTAATTCAGAAAACCAGGAACCTGCTGGTCCATCCTTCACTTCTGGTCTCCCTCCACTGCCTCCCTCTCAAAAGAAAAGGAGCAAAAATAAGTCTACGACATGTAGATCTAATCAAGAAAATCAGGAACCTGCTGGTCAGTCCTCCACTTCTGGTCTCCCTCCACTGCCTCCCCCTAAAAAGAAACAGCGGATGGGACCAAGAAATACTAAATATTAGTGAGAACCCTGCGCCTGTTCCTGCGGTAAACATCCTCATCCGATGCCTAGATATTCTGGACTTCGATATCTTCAATGATTCGGATAACAGGTCTCGTCCCCCCTTCTCTCTCTCTAGTCTCTATCTCTCTCTCCCGGTAACCGTGTACGTAGACACTCCAGTGCGAATAACTAGATCTAGCCTTGGGTTAGGGTTTTAGGCCTCTTCTTTATTATGTTTGATGGGGTGGTCGCTCGTTACGGAAGTCCTTCCCCCTGAGAGAATAGTATCAATTTTTTTTCATCAGTTTATCCTCACCCTGGGTGAGAATAATCACTCCGTTCCCACTTTTTTATCTTTGCCCTTTTTTGTAATCAAATCAGTCATAGACTCTGGTTAGCAAAGCAAGTAACAGACTCGACAAATGCATGAAGCACATGCTTTTGACCTCTTAGGACGACTGAAAATCTATGGTCAGATCTATCGTAAAAAAACAACAACGTCGGAACGCATGAACTTTGCATCCAGACCTCTAGATCAAGATCTAGATCTACCTCGAAGTAAATTATCATGTGAGTGCTCCATCGTTTCATCAACACCACTGTCCGCCATTTTTTTTCCGAGGCAACATTAAGTAGGCTTGTGTTCGCTGAGATTTTGGCCTATTGCTTGCGTGAAAAAAAAATGATTATGTGTTGACAAAAAATGATTATTATGCTCAGTATCCAAACTCATTTTCAAAACATTTGAATACTTAAAGATTCAATGTTTTGCAGAAAAGAAAAAGTTGTGAAAAACAGTTATTTAACAGGTTTTTCATTAAAATGCCAGAAGAAGAAAGCTAATGCTATTTGGCATTTCAATAACGTAAACCTAAATAAATGGCTGATAGGCCAAGGCCTTGGTCTGGGCTGGCCTAAATTGTCTTATTAGTAATACGTCTGTTTTGCATCTTCCTTGAATGAGCAGTATAAGGCTTGAGTTTGAGAGGAATCTATAAAACTTCATTTTTGTTTGAAGAATAAATAAAAATATTTCTGATTGGAAAAAGTTATTCTCTAGGCCTAGCCTACATTCTAATATTTACAGAGGATTCAGCTGCTTCAATCCGGAAAAAATCTGGTCAAAGTAAAGAGCGAAGTCTCGGACTGAAGAAATAGCAAACTTCCTTTTCTAAAATTTCACCATAAAGGTGCAACTAACGTGGTAAGTTGTACATGGATTAATGATATAATGCCTATTTAAAGAGTCAATTGCGTGTTAGATTGCAAGAATTCAGAGAATATAATCCTACAGTTTGATTTAGGTCTGTTTTGGAGTTTTGTTGGCGAAGATTTTGCCAAAACTAATTCAGTGTTGGTGTGATCAGACAAAGTGCCTATTATCGATAATCACTCATTTTTGTGAACTTTGTCAAATTCAATACCCTTTCTTTCGTCTCCGTGCTGCTTTCAGCGGTGAGTTGCTGAATTTTACGATTTTGCAAAAGTTTGTGCTTTTCCTTTCTTTAGCATTGTCATTGATGATTGTCCATGACATCATGGGTTGTTACTTGTGTGATTTTAATTACTAACATGTGAGTTGTGTGTGTGTGTGGTGCGACATGCGGCTAACTAAAGTCTAAAGCGTAGATATCTACACGTAGAACGATGCATATCGGTTTTGTAGTTTCGTTCGTTGCAAGCAACATCTCGCTGCGCACCAAGATTCGACTCTTTAACTCCAACCTCTACGGCTGCGAAACTTGGAAGACAGCAAAAACAGTACTGAATAAAGTCCAGACTTTCATCAACAGATGTATGAGGAGTATTTTAAGAATTAAGTGGCAGGATAGAATAAGAAATGAAGAACTGTGGGAAAGGACAGGACAAATGTCAAAAGGATATAGAAGTAGAAATAGGACTAAGAAAGTGGTGATGGATGGGACACACCTTAGCCTTAAGTAAGCCTTAAGACTAAGAAAGCCCAGCGGAAACATCACAAAACAGTCACTGCAGTGGAACCCACAACAAGGAGCACGAGGCAGGGGTAGGCCACGGGAAACATGGAGGAGATGCGTGGAAAGGGACATAAGAGAAATGAAGCTCACTTGGAACGAGCTTGGAAGGATGGCTCAGGACAGAGATAAATGGAAGGAGCTTGTATGTGGCCTATACCCTGCCAGGGGTGAAAGTCATTGATGATGAAAGAAAAGTGGACCAGGATCTTTTTAAATAGTTGACTCTGCCCAAGAACTTAGTAGACCCACATTGCCAGCCTAGGCTAGGCCCAAGATACCATGATAGAGGGGCGGGTGAAGTTCACTAGACCAGTGAAGAGAGGGGGAGACATGGTGGAGGTGGTGCCATGCCGTGACTAGAGTGACCAATCAGCGCTTGGGTCTAGTCACTGGCGCGTACTCGCTGGCTTTGCGGTTGAAAAATCCGGTAGAAACTTTCAGTTGACTAAATGAGCCCGAAGGGAGAGGAGAGAGAGTTGAGAGGGCAAGCGCGCGGCCCAAGGAAGAACAGTGGACCAGCTGTTCACGACGCCCAAAAGTGTTCCGGCCCCCCTCAGCGGTGAGTCCACCAAAGTTCAACCTGACCGCCTCCTGTCTGCCTTGCCCCAGAGGTAAACCGAAACTTGCTACTAGAAGCCCTGTGGTTGGATGACCATGTACTGTTTCAGCTTGTTCACATATTTGAGGCCCTGACTGGGCGCGATAAACAATGCACAGAAGAGATAAGAAGCAGGAGCACCGCGTCATATCACATTACCAGTATTCCTGGAAAAACATTGGGGACTGGTCGAGTTATGATGTCCCGGCCCACTTGGACCTGTTGTCCTATGAAGAGCTCGAAAGGATAGCCAGGAAACGAGAATTCCATTCTTCCGTACATCTTTCAAATGAGCTTGATTTTATGTAAAATGATATTACCTGATAAAAATAAGTTTTATTTGATAGTTTTGAATACCATTGTGCAGGTAAAAAGAACAATTTGAGAGAAAAACATTAGGAAATTGGCCTATATAATTTTTGGACCGGGCCGTGACGTAGGTGACTAACTTTGTCAACCTCTGCCTGCTCTATTTGTGGATTATTTAGACCTGCATGTTTGCCGACAATGGCGACACAACCCGCGAGCCGGCCGATGCTATTGCGAGGCCTGGCCGACTGCTAGCGCCCCCTTTTTCTCGCGTCAGCTTTGTCGACACTTTCGTTTTCGTGCCGACGTCGGCGTTTCCGACATAATTGTCGGAACCTGAGTAGAAATGCGAATACGAAAAAGGACGACGACCTAAATTATCTACTTTCAGTTTCGTGTGCGAGCGGACATTTTGAATTTCGTTTGCTGACTAATTCAATTGTTCAGATCGTGTGGATTCATTCAAGTTCAAGTCCAACTCACTTGTTCTAATAGAATCTAGATCTAGATTATAGATCATTATAGACCTCAATGGAGGGTTCATATTCCAATTCTATTGTGTCAAACCCTATCGTAGGTTGTGCTGTACCGGTAATATTAATGTTGGTAAAAAGCATTTCATCAGGTGCGTGAATTATTTATTTAGAATCAAGACTCAGCTGAGTCCCTCTGTTCGGAATCGGATGCGGATTTCTAGTTCAAGGCCTATTCCTATTCACTTGTTCTACAAGATCTAGATCTAGAGATTTATTTAGGGATTACTAGATCTAAATGGAGGATTCATATTCCAATTCTGTTGTGTTAATATATCAAACCTTATTATAGCAATGTAGATGTAGGCCATATTATGCTCCTTGTTTGTTTTGGAGTGTGGTTTTTTTAATTTTGGACTTGTGCTGGCCTTTTTACATGAGGCCCGTTGCAGGTTGTTTTTTGGGGTAGGGTTAGGGTAAGGTCTCTTCTTTATTGTGTTTGTTGGGGTGGTCGCTTGTTACTCGGAAGTCCTTCCTTATGACACCCACAAAAGCTGTCTTATGGGGGGGGGGGTTGCGCAAAATTTTCAAACAATCTGGTTGAGGCTCACATGCAGGTCTGATTATTGTGAATGAAACTGCAGCCGATCAGAAAAACTAATGATATGTGGACGTTGAAGTTCGTACACATAAATTAACCTATACTTTTGGTGTCAGGAACACTTTCATATCGGGTGTACCGAAAACTATAAGGAGCTTGAATTTCAACGCAGAGATAGTAATAGATCTGAGATCTCTCTTTCCTCTATAATGTGCTTAAATTTGAAAGTTCTGTGTCAAGTAGTTGTTTGGACCCGATTATGAATGCACGGCTGCCCCACTATCCAAAGTGGCTTCGCGCTGAGACCGGTCATTTTCCCCTCACTCTCTCTACAAATGCATGTGACCTACAAATCTCCGCATGACTATTCCGAGCCCGTTCATTGGTCTTTTGAAATAGGGCAGGGGCGGGTGCGCGCATCCGATTGTTTTTCTCTGTGTTCCCCTGTAACATCGCAATCATGGGGGTATTCCGAGGTGATCTTATCTCGCCTCAGGGTGTTCGCAACTCAACGGGGGGAAAGAATTTTTAATTGTACGGCATGCTAGATTGAATTAACTTATCTGTTAAGGTTGGCATGGTCTAAAGTCATCAAAGAAAGCTTTGCCATTATTTAGTCACACTGCCAACATATATTCTTTCTTTAAGATCCCATTTTGTGATGCGATGCTATAAATAAAATGGACTCATCCCGACACCCCTTTTTTTGCAAAATCGTAATATGTACACCAAATTTTTAATTATAACAAAATAACTACGAAATGGTTAGTAAATCTGACGGCAGAAATGATTTCTCCACCCAAACACACATCTGGTAGCCAAGTTTCTAACCTAACACTCCAATTAATTACTGAGACATCGTCGATTATCTTACAGAGTCTGCTACTACGTGGTCCACTGTTTGGGAGTATTTTCCTCTATGTGGGTCGTCCATATTTTGTCGACCTTTACAGCCCAAAACTTTTTTTTATGAACCGTTTCTTAGAATTTAAAATTCTTTCTTAGGTACCAAATAAAAAGGGGCTAAAGCGAAAAATTAAATTTTCATTAGCATTGCAACAATACTTATTATAATATATACTAAACCGAGATTATTTGTTGTAATAGAGGGAAAGAAACTTATATAATTTAGTCTCACTGTATTTTTATTTCCGTCAGTGCATGCGCGGCATATGTTTTCTAGCTTTTTGCTTTTTTTTTCAAAACCTGTTTACATCCCCGATTCTCAGTGAAACGTGTTTCTAAGACCGCTTGCTGTATTCACTCTGACCAATGAGTGACCCAGGCATCCCGTTGGGACTACTGGGCTTAAGAAGTTGGTCTTATTGGATTAAGAGTTAATAGAATCTGAACTGTTTTCTTTCGGTGGCGCGCGCGCACCCCCCCTCCTCTATGACTTAACTTTAAAACAAAAATTGTGTATGGAACATCCGCAATAGTCTCCTTTCCAACCTGTTTAATGTTAGGCAGCCAATCCCTTGCCTCCTAGAGATCATGCGCTCTTCATATGCTGGCAGGCTAGCTTATTCAATTTGTGACCTAGTTTCCGGCTCTAGTCTTTTATCACTGGATGGGTAGATAGTAATTTCAAGTTGGTACCTTAAATGTTCGGCACTTAAAAATTTATGGCAATGAAGACATATGGAGTGCCTGCCTTGTCGGTGACCATGCAGCAGTTCCTCTGTTTCTAACCAACACAAGAAAGTTGCACAAACACTGCAATTCCAAGGGTGATCTGTCGGTATTGAACCCTCGCATGTAAGAGCGGCCTTTCCACTTTCCTCTAAATGGTTGCCCAATCTCGCTCATTTTTGTCACAACTTTCCTTGTAACTATGCTATGCTCACAAGAGAGCTACCTCTGTAGTCCGAAGGGCCCAAAAAACTCACCTCACGCTGAGCCGCGTTTTCCGCCCAAAGCGCAGTGGGCAGGTAGCGTTGCTATTGTATAGCCCTTTTTATGTTTATTTTGCTTCAACTTTCCATTGATATTGGTTTAGAAATATCTTGGCCCTAGAAATGACCTTCAAAGTCATTGA
The DNA here is from genome assembly GCF_000002075.1 of Aplysia californica. NCBI lineage: Eukaryota > Metazoa > Mollusca > Gastropoda > Aplysiida > Aplysiidae > Aplysia > Aplysia californica. The sequence goes on from NW_004797597.1 coordinate 763,606, forward strand.
ATAAGCAGTGTCTTACTTTTCATACTTTCAATTTTCAGAACATCAAGATGGTGTTGTTCGTACAGTCTCAGCAAACCCATGTGCTGGATCTCTCTCAGCAAAAGACAATTGAGGATGTCAAGGTACATTTTGGTGTTTTGCATGTTTTAGATGTGCTGTTTCAGTAGTCAAATTTTTCTGATGTGTGTGCACTGACGGAAAAATTCAATTGTTCTGGACAAACATTAACATGGCATACATTTGAATATTTCAGAATCACACTCACTTATATATTGTTTCATAGAGGTGGGGAGCTACCACAAATAACTGCTGATTACATGCCATTGTTTCTTCCTTTCTTTTGCTTGTAAGGATTTGTTACTGGCTACGAGAGAGTACTTGTAAGGTGTCAGTGTTTGAGGGCCTTGTAAATTTTTATTAGCATGTAGAAGTATGGTAAAATATTTCAATTCCATCTATTTCACTTTTTATCCCAGTTCTTTAAGGTGATGTGTGGATAGGTACCATGGCCCAACAATGAGATTAGCAGAAACGATTTTTTTTTTTTTTTACTTTCTTGGAACAGAAGCGGAAGATTCTACCATGTCACACACATGTGGACAGCAGGGTTGTTGTGGCTCATCTCCTGAATTTTAGATTTTGTTGATGGGGTGTAAAACAGTTGTTTGTATTCATACGGATGACTGTCACGGTCAATGGTCATGGTTGATATTTCTCATGTGCATGTTTTTTTTTTTTTTTTTTTATTTATTTGTCATTTCAGTTTAGCCAGAATAGTAGCATAAATTGCCGTTCACTTACTGCCTATTTGCAGAAAGGCCTGTTTAATTGTGCGTTTGTTTTCATCAGAGAAGTTTTTCCTCTTATGTTGCTTCTTTATCTTGTTTGAGTCGGGCTGGGTTGCCTTACCTTATGAAGTGTTGGACGTCTAGGCAATGTAAGCAATCCCAAAACATGCTGCCATTCAAGAAGACTACAGGGTTGTTTTCATTCTTAACTTACGTTATTTTTGTATTACTCAGGCCCTCGTGACAGATCGGGAAGGACTTCCCACTGAAGAGATGGCAGTCTTCTATGAAGGCCAGCCCTTGGAGGATTCTTGTGAACTCTACTCCTTCAAGAATGAAGCCACCCTTCATGTTGAATTGAGAATGCTTGGAGGTAAATAATTCTACATTCTTTTCCTATGCTGACTTCCGTTCACTTGCTCTGGATTCCTGTTGCAATGTCTGGAAACTTTGTTTGGTGTTTCTTTTTGTTTACAGGTGGTAGTTAATAGTGCATTTTTGCTCTGTAAATAACTTCCTTGCTGTATTGTAGGAAGAATGGTAAGTCAGAAGCACAGAATAGCATGTTTTGCATTAGTAAAACTGAATTATTATTTTTTTTCTAAAATCATCCCATAACTACCGACCAGCATTAAAAAATGTATTTAGCACTTTTTTCTTTTGGAAAATCTGTGAGGCGTCATGGTGAAATCAGGCGGCCGTCAAAATAACGAAATCGGAGAAACAGGCATTTTTCCACCAGTTTGGACCTTTTTATCGAATTTGTATTTTCTGGCTTAACCTCTTTTAGGTCTGTTCAAAAACACATTTCCGTGTGAATTTTACTGAAAAACATTGAGTGATTAAAGGCACAAAATATGTCCCCCTTTTGGGGGGGGGGGGGGGTTCAAAAACTCTTTAGCTATTGGAGTTACCAAACTCTGGCGGCCATTTTCTCGATAATTTCACCACTGAAATCGGGCGACCTCACTTTCTTCATTCCATTACAGATATCTTGAGTTCTATTCAAGATAAATGGATATTTATTTCATTGGAAGCAAGGCAAATGGATCAGCTTTCAGATGATACCAATAACTCCATATGCCCCAAAATTGACGAGCGCCTGATTCCGCCACGTTGTGACACATATATATGTATTTGGGGGAGGGGGGTTGTTAGTATTGTCCCTGAAAGACTTGCTGATGTTGAAGAAAGATTATGAGACTGGGTTTGCTAATAATGAATGATTTTGTGAATAAAGTCCATAAGTTCTGTTAATTTTTAGAGGGACCTTTTCTCTACACATTTTTGACATTGATGTTGTGGGTCTGTTTGGAATAGTACAAATTTATATATTTGTACATAAAATATGTAAGCAAGACTTATTTCCAGCAATGAAAGTTGGCATTGTATCATATCTTTTGATGCCGAATACTATCATGAGCTCAGATTATGAAGAGTGTATAATTGATTAACTAATTGTATACATTAGCACAGTTAATGCAACACTACAGGGGAAATATTGTAAAAATCAGTATTAAATGTGATGTTTTGGTGCCCTACAAGTTCATGATTAGTACACTATTCCTCCGTATAACTGACACAATTTATATTATTAAGTAGTTGGAATGCTACGACCTGCCACTGTCATCCTGGACTTATATACAACGAAGAATGTCCCTTCACAAAAACGGAGATACTCAGTAAAATATAATTTCCACAGGGAAGTTTTGTCTTTTCCGAATGGAGGCAAAACGCAAAACTACTATACCGCAATCTTGTGTATTGCTGTCCTTGCCCTGACATCAGCTTCTGTAAGCCTACTTTACTTTTTTGCAAATGGTCCTCTTCTCTAATGTCACAGTTTAAATAGTTGAATCACTGGGGCTTACATTCAGGGTTTGCTATCCGGTCTATGCGTGATGCTGTTCATTCGCCTCGGCCGTAATATGGGGGGGTATTTTTAGATTTTATTTTAAATGTTTATTCACACTTTTCCACTTATTTTGTTTCCAGGTAAAGTCCACGGCAGTTTGGCTCGTGCCGGCAAAGTCCGTGGACAGACCCCCAAGGTTGACAAACAAGAGAAGAAGAAGAGCAAGACTGGTCGTGCCAAGCGCCGCATGCAGTACAACAGGAGATTTGTCAACGTTGTCTCTGGATTTGGACGCAAGAAGGGGCCCAATGCTAGATCATAAATTGATACTTTTCCTTCAATGTCTGGAAAATAAATAAATCTGTAAAATATAATTGTCATTGTTGTGTTTTCACTGTTTGTGTCTTAGTATGCTCTTTTCTTTGTTAGATAATTGTGTTTGTGCTGGATTTGTTTCTGAAGACTTATGTTTGCTTCTACTTAATACTTTTGTCCTGTTTCGTCTTTTTCTGCTCTTTCCTTTTACTTTTGCTGTCATTCTCTCCTTTTATTTTGAGCCCTTTAATGGCGGTTAGAATAGGAGACTCTCTGTACTGGCTGTTCTAAAAATTGTGGTTCGGATGCTGGACTCAGCATTGTAAGGTGTGTTTTATTTTCAGCTCTGTGGAAGGATATTTTAATATCTCTAAAAGATACTTTGAACAGGTGGCTGTTTGAGCAGGTTCAACTTCTTCCAATGGCTAGATTTGTTCAGATAGACTTTTGAGATCTCAGATCTCTGTTACAATGAGATGGAAACGGTGAACGTAATTTTGTTTACTTTGAAATGGTATAGGTTTAACGTCACTATCAACACTATTAGGTTATTCTGGAGACGCGACCGAGTTTAACGTCCATCTCCAAAAGGACTGAAAAGAAGTGGACTTGTCAATAAAATTCGCTTCTCGTCCTGACACTCTGTGGAACAGTCAAGATCATCAATTGCAGAAATCTCCTGCCTTGAAACTTTAGGTATAAATTTTGATCAAGGAGCTGTATTTATTTAGGAATCTTTATTTCTGCTGGAACTGGAATGCTGTTTTGCACTTAATTAGGTTGGGTCAACGCATCCCGACACCTACTAAACTACAGTCAAACCTTGTTATCTCTCTGTGCCTCTATATCATGTGCGTATAAATTCAAACCTAGCTGAACTTCCATGTAAATTTCAAAATGATCAGAAGCTGGGCTGAGGGTCCATGTAGACATTTTTTTCACATTAGCTGTCTTGATCTCAGACGTGCCCCTAAATTAGTGAGGGTCCTCACAGAAAAAAAGCATTGAGGTCATCGAGCCGGTAACTACTAATCACGATGATGAAGTGGATGACCTGGTGTAAAACTAGTAATAGTAACAGGTTGATGATGCGAAGATGGATTTTTTTTTTAAATAATGGAAGTTGTGAAATATCTCAAGTAACTCAATACCAAGAACTTAAAAAGTTATGGACCTGGAATTTTCAGTCCTTGAAATTGAAATAGGCCTACTCTAGATAGATGTTGCATTCAAGATTACAGCCTCTTCTGGAAGGCACAGCGACAGTCAGCTTCTCCCTCTACATGTTTCACAGCTCGTCATGTCCTGAAGGCTTCTCATCAAACTTTCATCCAGCAAGCTGCTATCCTTTCATAATAGGAAAAAGGCTGAAGTTGCAGTGAGGAAATTTGTGAAGTGAATTAATTATAGTACAATTAGTAATAATAGTAAGTACCAGTGTCAATGGTAGAGCGGTACGGTAAGGAGCTTTGCTGTCGTATGCAGAAGACCCGGGTGAGGGAATATTTTTATCGAGTATCTGGGTCTTTCTACTTGATTGTTGCATCTCTCTCGGTGCTCGGCCCGGTTTGGCTTTGACTGACAGGGTTGGAAGCCGGTCTACGTGGCCTAAATTATCTAAAATGTAAGGGGGGAGCAGGACTTCTTTGCCAGTTGTGGCAAAATTTGGATCCTTGCTCTTGTACATTGTATTTGTTGTATTAGGAACAGTTGCAGCCCTTGCTGCACTACGTGGGGGAAGCATTGTGATGTGCTAAAGAACCAATCTTTGGTCTCAGCTTTTGAATTGGGGCAGTACTTAGTAGTTTGTTGAGCAACACAACAACAAAAAAAGAAGTAGTGCTTAGTACAATCACCAGAGAAGTACAATGTATTTGGCATGATAAATACCAACCACGCCACAAGGGTGTCACTGTAACTGAAAAAGACAGTGGTGAAAAGCCTCTTTCTGGTTTGGGTTTTTGTTTGTTTGTTGTTGTTGTTTGTTTTGTTGTTTTGTTTTTGGGTTGTTGGTTGTTGTTGTTTTTTTTTTGGGGGGGGGGAGTTAGTGCTTTACGGCTCTCGCAAATGCATAACGGTATATGAACGCACGGGACACACCAAACATTTTCAGTTTTGTAGGAAATTTTGAATTTGACCCTTTGTAACACGCTCAGACATGCTGTAAACACTAGTCTAGTGACTTTGGTGTACGCAAAGACCACAATCTCTAAGTAAGCTAAAAACACTACCGCTTACACTTACACGCCAGATTGACTACCCACGCCAAAAACACTATCGTAAATCTTCTATAAACACCACTGCGGTTGTTTTCGAGGTTTAGACACTATGTTCAAAACACTAGATCTCTATCCCAGTATTTTTAAGACCAGTAACTTGGGCAGAAAAAGCTAAATCGATACAACACATACAGATATGGGGAAAAATAAGAAAAAGCAATAGCCTAGCTAGATCTATTACTATTACTTTCGGTTTCTCCTTTAAAATGTGAAACGCGGGCTTACTTCGGCTGTTCTTCTTGGAAACAAGATTTGGTTTTAAATTTTAAGATTCCACGAATTAATGTCCAGTCAGTCTTGCTACACAACACAATGGTTAACTTATTAGGCAGCATGTTTAGTGAGATAGAAGAATTGTTATTGAAAGGAAAATAAACCGAGACGTTGAAGGGCCTGCCAGGAACCCCCCCCCCCCCCCCCCCCCCAACTAATTTCAAACGGAGGGCAAGCAACGACTCACTTTTGGACGGCATACTCTACCGTCAGGATTTGAACCCAAGACCTCCCGGTTGGGAGATGAAAGTTCCAGCTTTTGAGTAATTCTATGTCACATTTCATCCTCTCTTTTTTATTTTTATTCTCCTCAGTAAGTAAATGGGGTATGGTAGCCTACCCAACGGCGAGCACACTTTTTTTCTTATTGACTTCCCCACGAACAGTTTTGTTCTCGGGCCCAGACATGTCGTCACTATTTTCTTGTAAAGGCCCTAGAGATAATGATATGAGGACCCTGTACACTATTACTATTAATACTATTAAATATTATGGTGCTGGACATCGACGGTTTTCTCGTTCCCAGAGGAACCTGGATAACCCGAACGTGGGTCATCAAAATCTGCTTGGATGCTGTACCCCTCAGTCTTGCCTGGAATGGCCCTGATATGACATCCGTAGGTGATCTCTACTCTACGGTGTCGTCGAAGGCGTAACAAGTAAAATAATAAAACATTCAATCGTTTTCGACGGCCTCTACGTAGCTATAGCCCTTGAACTTGAATATTTTGCAGTCTATCTTCTGTAATCCGAAGTGGGTGCTGCTATCACAGCTGACAATTGACATGCTGGGCTATGATGCGAATGAACCTGGTTCAAATCACCAGAAAGGAGAGCACTTGAATTCGTGTTGCTTTACATGTATAAGGTTAAAACAAGAGTTTTCAAGGTTCTCAACCCTCTCGAGTTGAGTTGTTGGCTTTATCAGAGGAGGACAAAAACGTACAGTAGGCCTATTAAAAAAAAGTGTTCATCAACCCACACCATACCAGTCCGTAGATTAGTTGATGTGTCAGAACTCAGAACAACAATACAATTGTATGTAGATCTACGACTGAGCCCAAAACGTTTGGTTAAGAAGTCACCCACACTTTAATCAATAATCATATGAGGTGGGTGGGGGATAAACAATGACCCCCCCCCCCCCTCCACACACACATTAAAATTAATCACTAAAAGAACCGGCTCTGATAAAAAAATTCTTATTATTATTCTCACATCATCCCAACCTAGACCACCTTATGATTCTCATATTATGGTGGTCTAGAATCTAGATCCCAACAGCTAGCAATGTTATTGTTATCAAAATCAAATATACGTAAAAAGAGGACTAAGTGGCTTGCGTCGAGTTCTTTGACCCAACAAGACTTTATAATAGGGTAGCGATATTTCGACGACCTGCCGTATAAATATCCACTTCCATTATAATATCAATAATAAATGGGGTCATCCTGTTTTGGAGTAACGTTAACAACGAAATTACTAGGCCTACTACTAGAGAACGTAACGAAGGGTTGAACGGAATCACACGTGAACTTTCGCGACCTACACATGTACTTTTATCCCATGGTTTGTTTGTTATTTTTTTGTTTAAAAAAACAAACTGAGTTTGTTTTGTATCTTTGTTCTGGTTTTTTTCTGATCCTGTTGGGTGGACGAAGGTTAGGACTACAACAACTACAAGTAGATCTATGTGTCTTCCTCCAAAGTCTGTCATGTTGTAGGTGTATAAATCTAAAAAAATTCTGTCTCAGTCACTCAGTCTGGGCAGAGATGGTCTGGGGGGTATCCATACACACTTCTCTGCCACTTTTGTGAGATCCAGATCATCAAAGAACGCCGCCTGTACGTTGAGAATTACCGAAAATGTGAAACTAGGCCTAGGCCTACGGGTCTGTTTTTTGTCCTTTGTCGGGTTTTTTTTTTTTGGGGGGGGGGGTCTCAAATATAAAGTCACAAACAGGGATGCGCAGGGGAACAGCGACTGCTGACGTCATTTTACCGGGGAACAGCGACTAGTATTTTACTATATTTCTTTGTTACAGCAATGATAGTAAATAACAAGATGGGCCACTCAGCCAAAAAAGTGTCCGCAGGAAGTATGCTCTTTGCTTCAGATGGCGCTGCAGTCTGTTTTGAAGCTCTCTTTCGTTTTTCCAGAAGAAGAATAGGAATAGCACCTCCTTGCGTGTGCAGATCGACTGCTGTTCATCAGCAGTTCGGGTACGTTCAGTGCGGAGTTTTAGTTTTTTTTAAATGTTAATGACCTCTCGCCTTTCATTCTAAAGTCAAATTAAACGAAGAAAACCATCACCCTTTCCTCCGGAAGAGGTTTTTTGTCAGCGTAACCATTTTAAAAAAGCGTTCTTCCAAAATTTATCCCAAAACTTGCTAGTTTCACTTTGATTTTTTAAAACTCAAGTAGGGTAACTCTGTTTGCAAAGAGTGCGCTTTTGTGAAGAGGGCGCTACCAAATTTTGAGGACACTTTTTTAATTGGCTCAAAGAGAGAAGTGGCCCATCTTGTTATGTACTATCATTGGTTACAGTTGAACTTGGTGTAATCGCCTACAGTACCGAATACAATTAGACCAAACATGTTACATTTCGTCTCGATTTTCAGTAAGCGTAACTAGAACTCAGTCAAATCTCCCGCCCATCTGTTCATAAGGATATTAAGGAGGAACAAGAAAGAGAGAAGTTCATCACAGCGTAAAGCAATAAAGAGCTGTCGCAGATTCTTTTAAAATGCTGTCAGCTCAGTAGCAAGTTTGAAAACAGTCTCCAGAATGTTCTTAGAGTTTGAACTTTTGTTTTTCTCTCTTTGCTTTGTCCCCTTTAGGTGGATGTCATCATTATCAGTTTAGATGCAGCGATTGCAATTCTTTATAAATGGAAACATCTTTTTGGCGGGCCGCGGGAGTATCGATACCACCATCAATACCATCACAACGAGGTATTCGCTTAGGGCAGTCGCTGTTCCCCGGACAATTTTTTTCCCGTTTTTAAAAATAGAGTCGCTGTTCCCCGGTGCTCCGCACAAGCAGCTACAATAACCAACTATTCTAAATAACTAACTATATCGAGGTTTATGCAATGCATCTTGACCTTCCTTTCCCCCCCCCCCCCTCTCTCTCTCTCTCTCTCTCTCTCTCTCTCTCTCTCTCTCTCTCTCTCTCCCTCTCCCTCTCTCTCTCTCTCTCTCTCTCTCTCTCTATCTCTCTCTCTCTCTCTCTCTCTCTCTCTCTGTGTGTGTGTGTGTGTGACTATAATTTACCCATGTCCATCTTGATTAGTGGTAGACTGGAAAAGGCAAGAGACTAGAGACAAACTGTTAATGTGGTCAGTTTTGCCTCATCTTGATCTGTCTTCCTCGATTGCCATATATCCATGGAAAAGTAAACAAGAAGTAACCAGACATGTAAATGTAAAGGTCCAGCATACATTCCGATTCAAAGAAGCTAGGATCAGAAGCTAGGCTTTCATTTATTGTGTCAAAGACACAGCAGACGTGCTGAGTTTTTGTTTGTTTGTTTGTTGTTGTTTTTTTAAACCAATACTCGTCATTCCTCAGGCAGCCTAAGACCTGTCTGTAGACTTGAGCGGGAGCCCTCACACTCACAATATAATATTAAAAGCCTCATGAGCTGATACTTGGCGACCCCATAATATATTCTGCCAGCAGGCCAAGGTGGCGCAGTTGCTTGGAAGTTGTTCCAGGCAAATTTGATGTGGTTGGTTGGCGGGTGCTCTGGTGAGGTTTGCTCCGCCACCGAGTAGGTATAGTGTGTGTACCTCTGGTTGCCAATTCTCTGTCTGTATATATCTGGGCAAATCTATTAGTTTAATAATAAGGACTACATAGCCCAGGGGGAATTTAGGAGGAGATGGAAGGATGGACGAGGAGGGGGAGGGGGTGTTCAGAGGCCCAGCCTGTGGGATCAAGGGCTGCTTGTTCAGTGGGCCAGCAGTGGTCAAAACT
>NW_004797597.1:773201-779595 GCF_000002075.1 Aplysia californica
ATCTCTCTCAAGTGTTATCCTCTCTGACAATGAATGGCAAGCGTCAGTCCTACTTATCCATTACGACCACTGCTTGCATCCCATTGGGCCACTCACTGACCTCTTAAAACAGACGATATCCTTTGCTTTCACCCTTTGGCGTCGTAAGCTCAGTCACCAATACCACCCGTCCCGTATGTAACAACAACGATTCAAAGAACTCGTTTCTCGGCTGGCCGTACGATCAGGGCGGCAGGCATTGGTCAAATGAATTTCACACCTCTGGCCTCTGGCTACCCAGGAAAATGTCTGTGCTGGAGCGCCACTTGAGCACTTTCACAGGTACTGGTGAAATGTCACACCCACACAACCCTGACCATCTGCACCGCTAAAAATCTACCGCCTTATTGCACCCCAGCTTAACTCCCCTTTCTCGCCTGGCGGAATGGAGTAGGTTTAGAAAGCCGAACCAACTTCGGGAGTGGGCAAAACATTACAATTAATGTTATTCCCGTCTTAGATAGATGAAAACTCTCCGAAGGGAAGGGATTCCTCTTTTCGTTTCCACATTTAGACAGGCTTCCTTTTTATGTAGGTACACCGTAATTATAGATGTATAGGAATTAATTAAGAGCGGGGTGATTCCGTTATGATAGGTTTCCGTCTTACTCAGTTTCCGTTAAGTAGTATCGTATAATTATCTGTACTGTATATGTATTATACATACTACGACCTTATACAGTTGCGAGTGCCGTAAAACCTCTACTAAAACTATACTTGTGTGTGTGTGTGTGTGTGTGTGTGTGTGTGTGTGTGTGTGTGTGTGTGTGTGTGTGTGTGTGTGTGAGTGCGTGTGTGTGAGTGTGTCTGTGTGTGCATGTGTGTGTATCACTTTGTAATTCTGCTCGAGGGAAAACCGTGAGAGACATTATATAGCATGAGAAGGCAAATAACACGATTATAACAACATACGTCAACAATGACATAATACGTCTTTCGCCCCACAGCTATAGCAAATATTAAAGGGTAAACACGTTGTGCGGTTTATTTTAAAAGAATATCAGTCTTCTCTTTTTTAGAAACACTTTATAATAATTTTTAAGACCATAATATTTTACCACGTGAGGCCAGAGTTGCCAAACACAGTGTGGGTATCAGATTGACTTAAGATATTGAGAGAAATAGTGTGGGTAGTTAAAAGGATATTATGTTGTTTTCTCTGTGTGTCGCACGAACAATTATTCTAGCAGTTTACACAAACGGTGGCTGGATGTTAACTAAGTAAATGCCTAAAAAGACATCAAAGTTGGCGTTCACGTGATAAATTGTAAACAACGGTACCTATCTATGCTCCCTGGACATTAGCAGTAAGCAGTCGCGTAAATCTGGTATTCAGGGGCTCTGTTCCTCGGATTTTTGTTTAACGGATTCTGCCTAATACTTTAAAAAGACTCATGTAAAACACAGAGTTAGATCTCCTTTGATTTTTTAAAATTACTAATTGTACTCATAGTTGTAGAAGTGTACAGTGAATATAAATATTTTGATCTTTCCTGTTGTGAGTTTGTAATCTTGTAGACAATTTTCTTTTAAAAGGAGTTGTACTCTGATAGCGCTTGGAACAATTCTATTTACGCAAAACACGTTTCATTATGCTTCAACAGCCAGAGTCACTAATAGATTCTGGGAAATCTTTGGACTACGAAGAAGGCAGTTTTAGTTTTGACCGCGACTTGGTTCAGGGCTATGTATACAGCGTAGTTCAGATTGTCGCCATGTGTGGAATTTTTACGAATGTATTCAACATAATAGTATTTTACTGCCACGGTTTCCGCGAGAGTGTCCAAGTTTCACTGACGGGTCTCGCTATCTCAGACCTACTACTTGACGTTACAGTGGTCATCTACTGTTGGTCAAGCATGGATACCGAGCTGTGTCTCTCACTCAACATACCCCTAAAACTTTGGTTCCTGAGTGATTGGCTGACATTTGCGTTATCGATAAATAGTTCCTCTGTCACTGCCTTTATCACCCTAGAACGTTGTCTATGTGTTACAATTCCCTTCAAAGTCAAACACGTCTTAACTCCACTTCGCTCCTTTCTCGTTATCAATGCAATTGGTATCGTCTGCTTGTCGGTTGTATGTCCAACTCTGTCATTAGTTACCATTCCTTCAATGTACGATCGCAAAACGAATTCCTCTGTTTTAGACTTGTATTTTACCAGTTCTACTCCCTACGCCATGCACATAACTATCGCAGTTATGATATACTTGCAATCAGTGATCTTTGTGAGTTTGTGTTTTCACACTTATTCTTGTGACTTCTTTGAGTCGAAAAGCAAAGCGACGGGGAAAGCTCACTGCTCTAAACGATCGATCCCAGAACAGATTGTCGACTAGGGATCAAAGAGTACATGTCATGGTTATCGCTGTCAACGCAGTGGTCCTCATATGTAACACCCCAGGACAAATGCTCTCAGTAACGTATATGATAGAAAATGAATTTTTTGTTGGCCGTCGCTACAGCATCATCTATGGAATATGTTGGTCAATCTCTTTCCTCCTGTTTACTTTCAACTCAAGCTTGAACCTTGTCGTTTATTACAATATGAGTTCCAAGTATAGGCTCACTTTAAATCATCTGATGGCCTCAAGATGTAAGGGTTCAGACAAACGTGGAAGTTGAAGAGGTATTTTTTAGGACTCGGCCAGCCAAGGCGACAAACAGATTATGTCTTGAGGAACCATGAGTATTTTTTTTCCTTTCCTACGAATTTGTTCTCCAAAGGATATTGTCTCGTTGCTGGATATCACCCAGACCCTTGACTTCAAGATTTTAAAAAACCCGGTAAAAGATAGAGCATTACACATTTCTGCTTTATTCTTATTCTAAATAATAAGCGTTTGGTATGCATATAAACCTACTGTAGTCATTTCTTTTGCAACTAACCCCCACCCCGTTTCTCTCTCTCTCTCTCTCTCTCTCTCTCTCTCTCTCTCTCTCTCTCTCTCTCTCTCTCTCTCTCTCTCTCTCTCTCCTTCTTCTTCCTCTTCCTCTTCTTCTTCTTCTTCTTCTTCTTCTTCTTCTTCTTCTTCTTCTTCTTCTTCTTCTTCTTCTTCTTCTTCTTCTTCTTCTTCTTCTTCTTCTTCTTCTTCTTCTTCTTCTTCCTTCCTTCCTTTTACAATAAGCTACACTTATTCGGAAACGGACAGAGTAAAGCACTTCTAATTACCGCTATGTAATATAAATATTTTTCGTTAACTCGTTGTTAAGGAATGAAACAAATTGCCTGGAGCAGAGGTATAAAGGGAGAGAGTGATGAAGGGAATAGGAGAAAGAGAGAGATAGAGAGAGAGAGAGATAGAAAGAGAGAGAGAGAGAGAGAGAGAGAGAGAGAGAGAGAGAGAGAGAGAGAGAGAGAGAGAGAGAGAGAGACAGGCAGGCAGGCAGACAGAGAGACAGATAGAGAGACAGACAGGCAGACAGACAGACAGATAGACAGACAGGCAGACAGAAAGAGGGAGAGAGAGAGAGAAAGAGAAAGAGAGAGAGAGAGGGGAGAGAGAGAGAGAGAGAGAGAGAGAGAGAGAGAGAGAGAGAGAGAGAGAGAGAGAGAGAGAAAGAGAGAGAGAGGGGGGGGGGAGTAAGTGTATATAAAAGTATGCTTGCATATTTTATTTTTGTGTGCCTCTTGCTTCGCTACAATTGGTCGCTTTTAATTAAGGACGACTGTGCTGACCCAGATTTCGAGGGTTTCCAGAAATCCTGAACTGCACCAAAACTGAGCATTGCCCTACCTATAGGAGAAGTTTGGTTTCATTGGTGTATATATTTGTTTGGTTATAGAGAAAACTCCCCTTGTCTTTTAAAGAAACTGAACTAGGGACAAAAACTTTACCTTCGATTTTCTCAACACAACATTTTTCGGGACAGCCCACTTGTGCTTAAAGGTGACCAATATTCCTCAACCCCTCACCCTTCACAACATAATGGTTACGTTTGGTGCTCCGATTGCTTGATCTTTTCTACTTTTTAAAATCTTGTGAAATCTTAAATTGTGTTAACGCATAGTAAAAAATAAACGCTGCATTCGCAATAAAAAACCAATTTTCATTGTTTCTTCTTTGATCAAACTGTGGTGCTCTGACATTAAAATCTTGTAAAGTTTTTTTTAGGTTTGAGTGGAAAATTTGTATACAGCCGTAACTGTAACGAAAACTTCTTCATGTTCACTGTTTATTAGTTTTTTTTTCGAATGCGATAGTTATGATTACGAAATAATTAAATTTATAAATTGGAAAACGATGACTTTGAATAATCTTAGCCATCGAGTTATAATTCTAGTCCCTCTGTCATATCCAACGCAAGAGAGAAATAAGATAAGATAAAATAAGATAGGATAAAATAAGATAAATATTTATTGTCCAGATCCTGGCACACTGGTTTAGTGTTTCAACACGTACACACACACACACACACACACACACACACACACACACACTCACTCTCACAGACACACACCCACACACACATACACGCATAGGCACGCGCGTGCCCACACTCATACCCTAGCACACTCTCTCACACATCCTCCCCCTCACGCACATCTGTGCATATACCATAATACGTGTGATACAATAGCATGCTTACACTCACAGACAGGCTCTCTGTCACATGCAAAATGTAAAAGAACAATAATTGTTTACTTTAATAGTGTTAAGCCAGATACGTAATCAGCATTCTGATTGTAACCCAATGATATTCTGATATTGCATGCTTGAAAGGTCATTACAAGATGATGAAGATGCAATGAGTTTAATGGATGTGGTAAAAATGACCTGTATCTTTCTTTGTTACGGATAAGAAGCCTAGCTCTATTACTTCGGATAGGTATTTTAATTTGAGGGAACAGTTGGTGGAGGTTGTCCTAAAAACCAAAATCGAATTGAATTTTCTATTGCAAGCGATAATACAAAATTCATCGATGTAGAGGGATGCAGATTTTGAAATTAAGCTTGCCTTCTGTATTAATCGATCTAATGTTCCTTTATCTTGATGTCTTGTGTTCCCAGCCAATGCTGTCATATATAGACATTGATAATTCTTTCAATGGTTTAATGATAGAATATGGACATAAATGATTTATCAGCTTTAAATTTCACGATCTTCACCCGAAAAAGTAGTCTTTTGTTCAAATTTTTATGCAGAAGAGAAGTGTGGACATGCCAGCTGTAAAACGGAGGGACATTCATGTGAACCCTTAATTGTTATCGATGTAGGAACACTTTTTTCGCCCAAAAGCATTTTTAATAAAGGTTAAATAAAAGAAAAATATATTATTTGGCAGTCTATGCCCTCCCAATTACACTTTGGAAAACCGTAAGTTGCAGAGCTCGTTAAAATGAACAGCTATCTGAACAAACAAATACTTTGCAAACAAACAAAACAAAACTCAACAAACAAATAAACAAACATACAAACAAACAACGTCCCCTTCTTAAAGAATAAAATTGAAGGATAATATCATCTTACTTCGAACCTAGTTGGAAAGGAAGCAACTGAATAACGTCATCAATTTGTATAAATATATCCATGATTATTCCCCTTAGCAAACACAGCCTCGATTATGATTGTCAAGTTCAAATTTGCCTCCCACAGAACTGAACTATATGAATGCACAGTGGTCTACTCCAAACCTACAAAACAGGACGAAGGCAGTTCTGAAACCTGATAGAAACGTTGCACGTATAAATACTGCTCTTGTCAGTGGTGAAAGGAAAATAAATACAAAACATGTGTGGCAAAATGTTACACACACGTGTGAAAATGATCAAATTAAATGTGTGGAGTGAAGATTTAATGAGTTAGATCTACTTCTCAGATCTTAGTCCTATTCACATGAATACATTAAATTTGTGTGTTGAATTTGTACAATTTATAAGTATGAAATGATAAAGGCACGATAACGTTTTTTAAAAAAAAAATGTCATTAGAAAATCTACAAATTTGACTCATGTGTCTCCAACCGCAGATTGCGAGACGTAAATCATTTTGTAAGCATGTTTTACAAATTGTTGAGATTACCTTTTTCATTGTCTGTGCCATGTGCTGCGGTTTGAATTTCATAATTTTGTCAAGTCCTTACTGTTCAGCTTGTCATCGTGAAACAAATAAATATGTCTATGTTGATCGATAAGGGTGTTCCACATTTATTTTGCTACCTGTGGCCTGTGATACTGAGACGCATCTCAGTTGTTACCTTACTTGTTAATGGCTGTTGCCTCTTCCTAGGAATCAAATTCACATCCTTTACGTTAAAGGAGAATTAATCATTAAACCACAATCGCCGCTTGTCCGAGTTTTAGATAACGCATTGGCTAAACATTAAACACACACACACACACACACACAC
>NW_004797597.1:779695-787505 GCF_000002075.1 Aplysia californica
CACACACACACACAAACACCCCCCTCCCCGCACACATACAAACACACTACCACCCCAACCCCTACACACATTCCTGCACACATTCAAAATACAAAAAATGTACACATAATGTTGTTAACTATTCTTACATAAAATGTGTGTGCTGTACCAGACAATGGTAGCCTCAGTCAATTACAATTCACTGAAGAAAAGTTGCAACTCAGTTGTAATGTCACTTATTGGCCTATAGCGCGATTGACTCTGATTTGAATCTTCAGTGGTGTGTTCTTGAACTTGGGTTGTTTGGGAAGTTTTCAAGGGTCTTCATCTACTTGTTTGGTTCTACTGGAAGTTTAGATTGAAATTGGAGATCCCGCCTCTAAAGTAATTTTTTCCTACCGAACATCTATCGTCCTTATCTCTCCTTCTTTTTTGTGTGTACGTTACTCTCGTGTAACACCTCTATTCCTCCGCACTTATATGACTTTATTGTGTTGCAAGTGCCGTAAAACTCTTCCTAAAACTAAAAAAAAGTAATTTTACACTGTTGAAAGATAAATGTTCCCCTTTAACATACAAAGCACACGGTATTGGAAGGCTCACTTTAGTCTCTTCAACTGAGTCTGCAATTTTTCCTTTGAACCACTTACGTTAGCCGTTTTACTAAGGTGCTCCAGGCAGCACGAAGAGTTTATTACCTCTAAATAAGATTTTACGCCCTTATCAACACAATTTAGATCACTCAGAAGGTGGGCTTTTGACCCTGCCTGTCAGGACCAACATGAGCTGAGAAAGATACAACATCCAAACAAAGAGACTGAGATTCTCGATAAAAATGTTCTCCCCACTCAGGCATTGAACTCAGGTCTCTTCAAAATTCCGAAATTTTGCAGGTTTGACACCCCTTTCGACCCTTAGATGTTATTTAAGAGGCAGGATCTACGAATTCAACGTTCATAATATCAGATAGGACTAAGGCAAACTGGTGGAAAACCTTAAAAACTTTCCAAACGATCAAAGTTCAGATTGCCCCTTTGGGGATTTGAAAGAGGGCCATTCATTCCGTGGTCCAGCATGATACCAACTGTGCTGATGGCGCGCTTTATTACTTCTGCTTTGTTGTTGTTGTTGTAGTTGTTGTAGTTGTTGTAGTTGTTGCTGTTGTTGTTGTTGTTGTTTTTGTTGTCGTTATGGTTTTGGTTTTGTTTTCGCTGTTTCTGTAGTAGTAGTAGTAGTAGTAGTAGTAGTAGTAGTAGTAGTAGTAGTAGTAGTAGTAGTAGTAGTAGTAGTAGTAGTAGTAGTCGTCGTTGTTGTCGTTATGGTTTTGGTGTTGTTGTCGCTGTTGTTGTTGCTTGTTATTTTTGTGGTTGTGTTGTTGTTGTTCATATTCTTGTTCATATTCTTGTTCTTATTCTTCTCTTCCTCCGCCTCCGCCAGACCATTATCATCATAATTTGGCAAAGACAGAAACAAAAATAAAGGAGGGACGAAACAACTCAGTCGGCACTCAGATCCGAACTCCATGTTTCTGCATGCTCGGTAACACAAGGTTTAACGTATACATAGGACCGACAGGCACAAGCCAAGTAAGTGGACAATCTACACATCACAAACAACCCAAATTCAAGGAAGCCTAATTGAGGATTCGAACCAGGGTAACCAATTATTGAGCTGACGGCACCCCTAAGCTGCCGTGGCTCATGATCGTATGTAATATTGCCACTGTGGCTGATTATAGGCCTACCGTCTTGGGTAGTGATGTCGAAAACCTTTTGAAATCGGCTTGGACCACAATAAAATTATGTTGTTTTACGTAGATCTATGCAGAAAAAAGTATTTAAAAGTACGAACAATAGAAATATTTCATTTCCTTAAGCAAGGCAAGAAGAAGAAAAACGATTCCTCTCTGTCGGGTTACTGAAGCTATTTCTGTCCTGGTCAGCGTTTTTTGTCCAAACTCGCAGCAAATAATCCCTTTAGTTGTCCCTAACATAACAATATTCCTATTTCTAGGAGAGTTAAGTCCCCTGAGCACACGCCCAGACGTGACGTCATATCCTGTTCGTGTGTTGCTCGTGTTCCGCCGAGAGAACCTGTGTCATATCCGCAAAATGCCGAAAGAGTAAACGGAAGCTGGACAAACATTTTGTTGGACGCGAGGCTTTTTCCGAGCACACAGTTGCAAGCGTGTCTGTGTTTTCCAGTTTTCTCCTCGCTTCTCTTTATTTACTGTTTCCCAAAGAAAGGGCCAATACCGGAAAACAAAACATACAAACTGCAAGCTTTTCGTTCAGCGAAAACACCATGCGCTGCTTAAAAATAATCTCTTGTGTGTTTCAAGGGGGGAAAACAACAGCAAGATTTAAACAGAAAACAACAGTGAAAACTCAGTAAAAACTATGTACATTGCACGCTAATAGCCCGGCACAAACGCACAATGCATCCAAAGGGCGGAGGTGGCAATTATTGACGATTGAACAACAACTTTCCATTTAAGCCTGTGGGACAGGAAAAGAAAACCCGCTGTCTATCGATTTAAACTCGGTTGTAAACGTTGGACTAATTTGATTTAAATCGTCCGCAGTAGTCTCGATTTGGAATCTGGCAGTAATTAGCGAAAGTAATAACGTTTAACAAACTCAAAGCAAATGGCTGCATTTCGTCCCATGGTGAATTCTTTATGCGATTGTTTCTGCCGTTGCCATCGCTGTTTTCCCAAACCGTTGCGGTGTTTACACGTTTCAGCTTGACAAGGTCATAATGTGAAGTGTTCTGTGCATTTGTTCCCCCTTTTATTTTTCAACATTCTATACTGACCCCTGCCTTCAACTTTAGAATATTAGTTCGTATGACTGAAATCATCCCCGTCCCCCTCCCAATCTCGCTCTCTTCCTTTGAGTGGAAAAAATGTGTTTAATCATCTGACCGAACCGAACACACAATCTATTTTCGATGCGTTCGTTTGTAATGTCAAGTACCACAAGTGTTGACAATGGACTTTTTTGTTTGATAGGACGGTGACCTTGAGACTTGAGTCAGCTTTCTCGTGACAACCACTATCGTTGTCATGTGTCCACGAGGGTCATATAAAAAACAACAAAAAACGTGATGACTGATGGATTGGAAAAAGGTGGTGAAGGGAGGAGGAGAAGAAATAGGAGGAATAGAAGGAGGAGGAGGAGGAAAAAGAAGAGGAGAAAGAGGAGGAGGAGAAAGAGGAAGAGGAGAAAGAAAAGGAGGAGGAGGAGGGGGAGGAGGAAGAGGAGGAGGTCTATTAACTAGAGTATCTTTATCATTCTCCTTGGATACTATTAATTAATCTGAGTTGAAGTAGCCCCCCCCCCCTTTCTAAAAAATACAAATTGTGTCTAAGGGGCGAAAAGTGGTGGTTGGCGGGTGCTCTGGTGTGGTTTTCTCCCTCTTTCCTATCAATTAATATCTGTCTCCCTAATCTCTCCCCCTTTTCTTTGTACGTTACACTCTAGTTACATCTGCATCTAATCTTCGGCACATATATTATTACCTGTTGGTACCGAAAAAAACCCATACTAAAGTAAAACAAAATCTTGACCAACACCGACGCCTTTTGGACCACCTCGAGTCCGTGTCCCCTGTGCGCTGTATGAACTACATGTATAACACAGAGGGCCAAAATTTAAATAGTGAATAGGTGCGCTTCTAAGCATTCTGTTTTAGACCGACCCATCCTCCATTTTGCCATCGTATCGCTTTCTGCGTCGACCCCAAGCCAGCTCCATGCCATTGTTCCCCAGTGCTAATTTTGTCGCATGATTTCGGTCTTTAGAAATTATATGTCGCACTTCAGGCTGCAGAGATTTGAAACCAATTCCACACACTAATATGAAATTTAAAGGCCCGTCGATAGGACATCAACGTTGTATTAACAGTTAGCTTTAAAAAGTAACGGAGCCAAAATAGTGTGCGGTTGATTTATACGTGTACTCAGGATCAGGTCCTTTCTTTGTGGTCTTTGTCTCTCTTCTGGATCATCTTTGAAGTAAACATTTTTTAAAATGACAGCACATGAGTTAGGTTGACTAGGTACCGACAATCCTAATCCGATTCATGACAGTGTTTCTGAATGTCGGTTGTTTTGAAACGTTTTAAATCTCATTTAATTATAATAATAATAATAATAATAATAATAATAATAATAATAATAATTTTTTAAAAATATTATAAAGATAAACATAATTTAAAAACAAACAAGCAATAATAGTATTACTAATAACAGTTAGCCCGTCAATATCTGACGATTATCAAATTTACGCACCTGCAGAAATATTTCTTGAACAAAAATAGAAGAAATAGTGGTTAAGATGAGGTATGGCTTTTGCTATGGCCAATGAGAATAACTGCCAGAGAAGACATTGCCACATTTTGATCGTTTAAAAGCTTTATTTTCACTTGTGGATGTGCGCAGTTTTCGGGTTTCTTTCTCATAATAAGTATTTAGAACCTTGTTTTTTTACGTTCGCGGTCCATGGTGAAAATAACAACATGCTCAAACGAATCAAACAAATGCACAGATTTGCACAACCCCAGCCCAGAGTTTTTAAAGCTCTCTTCTAATGTACTGACGAGACAACACATTTCGCAATAATATAATGTTATTGCAGGTTTTAGTTGCTGTTCTCACCACGCCTACTGCTTCCGGTAAATCACAGGCCCCTGGATAAATCATTACATGTACATGTATTATATTTGGTTCTTCTCCATAGGTTGTGGCCAAAAACATAATTGTGCTACAACTGTGCCAAGCCTGTTTGAGGGCACCCACTGTTTGACGTAAAAGCACAAAGGGGACAGACTACCCAAGATCACAATTTATTATTATCGTGACCTTGTACATTATTACGCATCAACTTCTTACATGTGACATTCTACCCGACCCCGAGAGAGTAACAGGCTTAAGCCGAAACGAACTAAGTGTACCCACATGGAAGAGGAAAAACGTTCTTCTTTCGCTTTGAGCTGACTAGTAATCTATATTTGATATCACACCACGGCGCTTCGCTCATGGAGAGAGCGGTTGAAAGCAAGAACGTCGTATTTGACTTTTGTCGTCTTCGTGTTCGTATGAAAAACCGATCAGATATAGTGAAAATGGAAAAAGCAATGAGAAGGAAATACTGCTGTCA
The DNA here is from genome assembly GCF_000002075.1 of Aplysia californica. NCBI lineage: Eukaryota > Metazoa > Mollusca > Gastropoda > Aplysiida > Aplysiidae > Aplysia > Aplysia californica. Next base: position 784,837 of record NW_004797597.1, read on the forward strand.
ATAATGTATAATATACCGCCATTATTCGGTTAAAAGTTCGATTAGATCTATTTATGTTGTCTGATGAATATAAACGATTGTCTCCCAACAGTTATAATGGTAAAAGAGCGGTTTTGTAGTTATCGCAAAGGATGTTTTTTTTAATAAGTATTCACCGAAATAATCAGTTTTGTTGTGAAAAATTCCTTATTCAACCGAAAGTCGATACCTGAAGGTGTTTCAAGGGAAGTCTACTTTTTATTCAAAATAATCGGAATATGATTAGAGGGGTCTTGCGAAAAATTCTTATAGATCTAGTTATACTTGACTTTCAGTTCCGTCACAATTTATGGACATTTAACGTATTTTTAACAAGAGAAATATAATAAATGTGAGTCTTTTTTAATTGATAAAGGTAAAATCAACCAACAGCTCTATCTAGGGTAGAGCTTCGTGAAAAAAAACGTGAAAAAAAGGGTGGGGGTGCAGAACAAAAAGTTGAAGATGTTTGCGCAAATGGGGTTAACATAATTTGTGTTTTCGATTGACTACAAACTGCAAAAACTTGCGAATGCCCCCGTACTGACATTTTTCGTTGTTCTTGGACGAACAATCTCTTCGACCTGCGTCTGTGATGTGCATGCAAGATCATCGCCCTTGCACGCAGAAGGCGTGTGTTCGATTCCCACATGGGGCCCAGGGACGTCTTTTATTGAGTATCTTCGTCTATCTTCAAGGACTCTGCATTCCACTCAGCCCGGGTAGTCCCTGGCACTTAAAGGATCGAAGCCGATAGAATCAGCTTCTACTCTTAAGTGTTGTACTTCCCAACTTTACTCCCTTGTGTGAGAGAGAGTGTGTGTATATGGGTGTGCACGGGTGCGTGCGTATGCGTGTGTGTGCCTTGTTTGTGCGTGCGTGTGTGTGTGTGTGTGTGTGTGAGTGTGTGTGTGTGTATACGTGGTGAAACCCTTAACCAATGAGCCAAGATCTGGACAATAAAGATGTATCTTATCTTATCTTATCTTATGTTATCTTATCTTATCTCACGCTTACTAATCCTTAACAATACCGATTAAAAAGATATAGGATATCCATCTCCGTGTTGACACCATATTAAAAGCCTGTTTTGTTACTGCTGCAAGATTGACAACCTCGGCCAGCTCTACAAGTTTCAACAGAACTCTCTTGAAAGGAAAGCAAAGGCCAACATAATGCTTTTCATTTCCTTTGAATGGCCATTTCTGTTCCGGTATCGTCGCCAACTATGTTGCCCTCATGCTGTGCACCAGGGCGGATGACCTTGCTTTGAATTCCAAAATTAGGAGCTCTTGAATTTAAAAAAAAAATAAATTATTGTTTTTGTTGTTTTTTACTCTAAAGTTTCCACCAACTTCGCTCGGACATTTCATAGAGCGATGCTAACTTTTTAAAGGCACTGTCTCTTAAATAACATTAAAGCTTCCACCAATACCTCTCCGACTTTTCACAGATATATATGCGTTAGTTTTTGGAGATACTGTCTCTTTAACAAACTTGTGTAGTTCTGGAATGGACGTTTCTGGCTCTACCATGCTCAATGTCATCTAAAGGGTTTCTGTTGGCGAAAATCAATACCTGAAGAAGTTGTAGAGACGTCGACACGAGGCAGGTCTGTGTCGGAACTGTCAACATGAGACAAGATAAAACACGAACACCGACCAGGGGTCTGTTGATGTATACGTTTCAGCGGCAATCAAGTGGAAGAGCTTGACTTATCGGATTCCCTTACCCTTTACCCTAAACGCGATTGTCCTCCCTGCACGGGGCTTCAAGCGCAAAGTCGAACTGAAAACCTGTCGTACCCTGGGGAAATAAAAGACTTGATTTTCTCCCTCCCCCAACCCCCAACCCCTCCCCAACCAAACACCGCTTAACTTTGATCTCCTGACTCTGTTGTGAGTTTGCAGACAGTTGGACACCACTGTAATCTGTTGTGGGAAACTGAGAAGGTTTCATAGACCCCCCTTTGCGACTGCTGGGGAAGGTGTCATATTTGTCTGGTCATCGTTTCCGTTGACCTCCTGCTGCGGATGATTTTCCTTAGATCTTCTAAACCTGCAGCTGAAAAAGTATAGGTTTGATTGTCAAAGGTCATTTTAACCGCTTGGTTTACCTCTGTTTACCACGTATTATAAATCTACCCAACTTCGTACCATACTTCATTTTTCATTACTTCTTCATCCATGTCTTTATGGAATGTTAACTTCCTTAGTTTGGTTATAGAATAGTTACATTATTGTTGGCTGTGCAAAAATGATAGAGAACCCCCACCCCCACTTCCCGCAAAAAAGCCCCGAGACTAACTGAAAGATTAAAAAAAAAAAAATTCCCTGTCGTATTGAGAAGGAACGCCTCTTCTTCGCTGGTAGTGTGCCACTCATAAGCCAGAACTTATCTGGCAGATGTTGCAAATTTTATTCTTCTTTTAGCTCTCTTTGCACTGGTATAATAAACCAGTATGGATTCAAGTAACAGAAGTTACTATAATGCGTCCGTAATATGGAGTCAAAGTAATCTTCAGACAATACATGAACTATAATATGAAAAACAACAACAGCAAAGCATTGCCTTTCCAACGATCAAGGCATGTTTTCGGTAGCCATTCGATAACGAATTTCATAGATTGATATGAATGTACTGTAGTTATT
>NW_004797597.1:788695-789770 GCF_000002075.1 Aplysia californica
AGAGAGAGAGAGAGAGAGAGAAGGTCAGCGGGGAGCCGTGTTGATTCTCATTTGGTGGAACAATCAGTTTTCAAATGTTGAAGGAAGGGTTGGGATGAGCAGTATTCCCTTCATCATGGCACTGTTATCATTATTATTTTCGGAATAGAGAAAAGGTTTGTTTGTTTTTTGTTTGTTTTGTTGTTGCCTTTTTCGGAAAAGGAAGATAGGAAGGGGGTGTTCAACTTTGAAGCTCTCTTCACGTTATTTTACGGGAATAACGATCTAATGCAACCATTTAACAAAGAGGTGGCGCTGATATCCAAAGTTTACACTGTATACTTCTTTGGAAGCCGAGAATGTTTCTGGGTGTTCAAGGTCTGCTGGGGTGATAATAGTTGTAAAGTACAGAGAAAATGCTGCAGAGTGTGGATAAGCGCTATATAAATACAATTATTACAATAAATATTATTACATTATAAACTACACTCTCTTTGTACGCTGTTAATTTTATCCTGCTTTTTTTTTCTTCAGCACCATAAACTTCCATATAACTCCTTTCCTGTGTATATAAAATGACTACTCTATTTAATACACTGACAGTTTGATTATAAATAAGATAGATTTGCCGGGGTTTCGTAGAGTTTGTTTTGACTGAAAACAACCGAATGATTGTATGAGCCAGCGAAACTGGCGCACCATACTAAATGTTATTGTAAGAGTTAAATCTGGATATTATGTTTGTGAAAGAGTAAGATGTTTTTACAAAGTTTATTAATTCTCAGATCAGCAGCTTGGGTGGTCCGCAAACAGTTCCGCACAAAGAGTGCACTGAGTGCATTGGGTGCAATGGGTGCAATGGGTGCAATGGGTGCACTGAGTGCGCGCATGTGTTGCTAAAATGGTCAGGTGGAAAAAGACTATAATGATACCAAATGCACGCAATAAGGGAAATGTCACTAAGATCGTAAGGTGAAAAAGTACGTGATGTGTGAGTTGATTAAAAAGGGTAGACTATAATAATGCTAGGTCTCTCTCTCTCTCTCTCTCTCTCTCTCTCTCTCTCTCTCTCTCTCTCTCTCTCTCTCTCTCTCTC
>NW_004797597.1:790656-792066 GCF_000002075.1 Aplysia californica
GACAGACAGACAGACAGACAGACAGACAGACAGACAGACAGAAACAACAGAGGGAAAGTAGGCCCTAAAGAAGAAGGAACACCTCCCGGGGCGGTGCTATTGACTAAAGTGTCTTGAGGCCATTCCCAAAGGGGGGACATAACCATGTTCTTAGGCGCAGTAGAATTAAAAATGTAAATGGGCTGATTCATCAATGTCATGCTCAAAACTGGGCCTGAACTTCAACCGGGAACTGCTGCTTTTTATTTCCTAATCCTTACTATTGTCATTTTTCTTCTACTTCTTTATATGTTTGTCATACTTTTGTGATCCGCTATTTCTGGGGTGCCTTGATAGTCGAAGCAGACTTTGTGCTGTTGAAGCTAAAGAGGTGAGGAGAGTAAGCCTGATTCCCTGTATGGGCTTCTCTGTTGACATCCACCCCTTAGGGCTCATATTATGACCTTATGCAGTTGCGAGTGCCGTAAAACCTTTACTAAAAAAAACAAAGAAGTAGGAACTATCAGTGGCGCCCTCCAACCACCCGCATACCTGTATTATTATAACTATATGTATGTAAAGTAAATAAGTCTTGTATATATATATATATTTCTTTTGTTTTGTTTTGTTTTAAAAATATTATATATATAGGTGCCCCTATATTATAATTACAGCAGGTTGCACCTATTTCACAGATGTCCTCAACACCCCCTGTCTTTTTCCTGACTCTGTGGTGTGAGCCCCGGGAGTGACCACAACGAGTTGCCTGCCGTTGTCCTCCGCCCTCGCATGACCTAAGGGTTTGTCCAGGGGAGCTCAGGTGGATGATGTCACGGATGGCATCGGCCGTTTGACCGTTTGCCTCCACTGAGCATGGCTAACGAGTCCGGGGTGACTCAATTATTAAGCATTTCTGGACAGAACTGGATTCTGTGCTCTAAAAGGACAGATTAGAAATGAAAAAAAACCCCAAACCACATCCACCCAAAAATGAAACAAAAACCGAAAAACAAATCCACAAAACCTACCAGGGACAGAGACTTCAGCACGACATGAGATTCTAAATTTAATATAAAGGCTATCACAGTGATATCAGACAAGGAAAAAAAAACAACTTCGGATATTAACCCTTTCACTGTCATGCCGGCTTAAAAATAATACGAGCCCGGTAGCCTAACGCGAGGCCACTGCCCCTACTGTTACATTTTGGCTCGGAGAAAAGAATAATACTATTGTGAGCTTGAACGTGTCCGGAGACTAATATATGGTCGCTTTTAAGGACAAGCGGGCTAAGCCAGATTTCGAGGGTTTTCATAAATCTTGACCTACACCAAAATTTGGCGTTGCCCTACCTATAGGAAAAGTTTGCTTTCAATGGTGTGTGTGTGTGTGTGTGTGTGTGTGTGTGTGTGTGTGTGTGTGTGTGTGTGT
>NW_004797597.1:793397-795965 GCF_000002075.1 Aplysia californica
CCTCTATTGCCGTTGCTGCTGACTGGACATTATGCAAAGTTCGAATCTGTGACCCGTGTCGGGGTGACCGCTCCACCTTTGACCTGTGACCGGATCTCGGGAGGTCAGCGGTCAGTGGTCAGATTCCTGGGCCCTGTGATCCATGGTCAGTTATGGCGTCCGGTGACCCCATGTGGAGGGAGGAGGCACACTCTTCGCCAGGGGTTTGGGGTTCGTTTCTCGTTGTCAGGGGCTGGAGTTGTTGTTGTCGGCTGGTGGTGGTGGTTTTGTGGGAGGGGGGGGTGCTGCTGTTGCTGCTGTTGGTGTTGTTGTTGCTGCTGTTGTTTCTTTTCTTGTTGTCGATATTTTTATTGCTGTTGTTTACTTGGTTTTTTATTTTCATACACAATCTAACCTCTTCAAAACCGGTCCTTTTTTAAAAACCTTTTTGTCCCATTGTCGTAGTGCTTGCAGTCAGTGCTACTCCATCGTCCAGTCATCTCTGGGGACCTCCTTGGCTGTTTTTGCGAGATAAAAGAGGTAACTCTTCAAAGGGATCTTGTTTTCCACAAATACGCACGCCAGATAATAAATAAGCTTAGTATAGTACATATTATGAAAAAAATCGTTCGGTCTAAAACTTGTTATGTCAGATAGAAAAAAATATAAAAGGGGGGAAAACAGAATTTAAAAAAGCGCCCTTGACTTGATTGCGACGCTATCTTGCTGTCTGCATTTGGCTAAGATCGCTCATTAACGAGTCTCCAAGTGCCCCTATGGACACATCACAAAATCAGATCTAATGGGTCAAGACGTGGAAAAACCCAGAAAACTCTTTCTGAAAATCAGTTCCGACGCAGTACGAACCAGAATCAGTACGGACGGCTAGATCGGCGAAGTTGTAATATTATTACGGGGAAATCCAAGAACGACCCCCCACCTCTCCCCGAACACTAGAAAGGGGCTTAATGTGACTGCCTTCCGGACCAGCGGACTTAATCGTGTAGTCCGAGTGTCGATAACATCGGGAGAGTTGTTGTGAAGTGTGGTACGAGCTGGGGGAATCACAGGCTCAAGTGTTGTTTTCCAGCCCTGAAGGCTTCGACGTCAGAAAGACGGCGGCAGAGATTTTGGTTCAGTTTCGTGCAGGAAGGCATGTCACTGTGTCTTTGTCGAGATAGATACACATGCTGATAGATAGACGACAGACCGATAGATACACTTGTAGATGAGATAGATAGATAGATAAATAGACAGATAGATCGATAAAAACATAGATGCATGGATACGTTTGCTGATAGATAGATAGATAGATAGATAGATAGATAGATAGATAGATAGATAGATAGATAGACTTGCTTGTGATGTAGACGGTCAGTTGGCAACATTCATTGCGTTATGTAGGAAAGCTGACAACGATTGATTTACACATTCTTTATTTCATCTAAAGGGTGAACTTGTTGTCCTGCTTTTCGACATCTAGATTAGATATCTACAATACAGCTCTGGCTCTATTTTTTCCTTTTTTTCTGGTGACAAAGGCTCTCTCTCTCTCTCTCTCTCTCTCTCTCTCTCTCTCTCTCTCTCCGTGCAAGTGTTCGTTCCTTCTCTCTCACTGAGATATAATTGGCCTTGGTTAACCCTATCCGTACGTCGTGTTTTACTATCGTATCCATACGGCGTGGGGAACTCTGTGCCCTACTTTCCAAAGGGGAAATTTACTGGTTAATCCGATCCGTACGCTTTGCATAGCAGTCTGTCAACATGGTTTTTTTGAGAAATACTGAAAGTTTCAAAGAGATCTTCGCACTAGATCTAGAAGTGTTCTAAAATGTGAAGAATACAACCCCTGAGGTACAAAATGACCCCAGGCGTATGGATAGGGTTAAGAGCGTCAACTCACCGAATTCTGATCAGGTTGTTGTTGCTTTTTGTCTCATAGTCTTCATGTCAGATTAGTAATTAAAAACTGCACCCACAATCAATTGAAAAAGAATTATTAGTAAAAACTACTTTGCAGCATGGTTATTACTATTTAGAGTGCACAGTTAGTGTGCATGACGATCGGCGTCTGTGGTTTAGCCATTAAAGGCTTTACTATCGCACGCAGGAGACCCGAGTTCGATGCCCGAGGGGGGAGAAATTTTGTATCGAGTATCCAGGGCTTTCTGTTGGCACGCTGTATCCTTTTCAGCACGGTTTGACCCTGACAGGAAGGGTCGGGAGCACGCCTCCTAAATTATCTAAATCGTGTTTATGGGGCTGTAAAAACACCAAGATCTACATAAAAATAATAATGCCATTGAGTGGCGTAGTTGTTGTACTTCTGCTTTTGACAATGCAGCTCATCTGGCGCTGATAAAAAGAGCTGTTACATGTGCTTAGTTGAATACTGGTGCCAGGCTAGAAGAAACTAGTATTTTCTGTTGACACATTGCTCATTTCAACACACACGCTCACAGGCATATTATTATACACACATACATACACACACGCGTGGGCGCTAACACACACACACACACACACACACACACACACACACACACACACACACACACACACACACACACACACACACACACACACACA
>NW_004797597.1:800582-801913 GCF_000002075.1 Aplysia californica
TGTGTGTGTGTGTGTGTGTGTGTGTGTGTGTGTGTGTGTGCGTGTGCATGTAGGACGGAGGGTAGGGATAAAATAGTAGGACGCATCGCCTGACAAAGTGTTTTTGAAAGGGTCAGGATTAGGTCGGAGTTGTCCTATGACACAGTAATTATTTAGTCCTATTGATTCATCTTTCTAAAGGAACACCAACTAAAACGAAGTTGTAGCTGCAACAACAGCAGTAGCAGTAGCAGTAGCAGCATCAGTAGCAGCAGCAGCAGCAGCAGCAGCAGCAGCAGCAGTAGCAGCAGCAATAGCAACAGCAATACTACAGCAATAGATATGATTAGTATCGTATATCTATTAATAAATGTTTGGATTGTGTAATCGGCACGAGTTCGCTCTTCAAAAATTCCAGATAGCGTGAATTAAGAAATACCCGTTGTGAAGTCTACGTTTTTATTGACGTAAGGCTGCGAGCCTACGTCAACGTGCGCAAAGTCAAACTATTTTCAATCTGTGTGGGTTTTTTAAATCTTACCACACACGACACTTCAAAGATTGTATTTCATCCTACTGAGATTACAAACGCCTTGACTCATAATTCTGTTCACATTGCCTCAGCAATGCGTACTATTTTTATTCGCAAGATGTCATGAAAAAGAAAATTCCGTTATCAGTCAGCACACAAAGGCGCGAGTAGAGAATAAATCTAGCACTTTCATTGGTGGAGAGAAAGCGTATGATTTACGTCAGGAAACCTCAGCACTAAAAATAGCGAAATCACATGGCTTTGTTGATATTCGTCAGCGTGCGGCTCGCGGCGGGCAAGCCCCCCAACCATTGAGAGAGACAGCAGACGAGACACGCCGCTTGGCTGCTTGCGACTTTGCGAGAGGAGAGGTTCATTCACTAGCGGGGCCACCGCACCAACAACACAAGTCTTCAGCAGACGGCTCGACACAGTTCACAGTTCACATCGCGCCCGCCTGCCAGCCAGCCACAGCCAGCCAACAGACCGAATCGCGAACGCCTACCCTTCTTTCTTTCCTCGCGACATTTTTGGGCGACCGTGCAAAAAGAGCACCCAGTGATTGTATGCAACATTCCTCGTGATTCGCTTGAAAGGGCCAGACACGCGCTTTGCCTAGCCTACAGCAGACGGATTTATTCATCATACAACGTGGGCTGAGGATCACTTACCTTCGTAGTTTCCCCGATTACGCACTCAGTTACTATAAGGACAGTCGACCGAGGTGTGCTCTTTTGATTCGATCTGGACAAATCTACAGTAGTGTAAGTGTATTATTATTATTATTAGGTCTATCATTATTCTATTATTATTATTATTA
>NW_004797597.1:803714-805030 GCF_000002075.1 Aplysia californica
CCGGGCACCCTTTTGTTCCCTCTCTCACAGGTTCAGCAGGTGTAGCTCTCACATCGGTTAACATTACGTAACAACCAACAGCAACGACTACAACGACTGCTGTCATCAGCAAACTCGCTCGGTATCGTCATCACAACGCTCAGCACCAATAGCATCGTCAGCATCAGCTGCAGCAGCAGTATATTAGCAGCAAAAATCACTGACCGACCGTCTCGACGTAAGTCTTGTTCTGTTTCTAATACCAAGGAGAACTTTCCGAAGGACCGAAAGAATTATTTGTTTTACCAGATCTGCTAATTGCAAATCCCCAACAACAACTGCAACGATATACGTCAGTGGAAACGCATTGAATCCTCAATAGCGGCATCATCACTTGAGCAATAACAACAACAACAACAACAACAACAACAACAACAACAGTAACAGTAACAACCGACAGTGAATAAAATACCTTCACCCACAACTACTTCCAAGATGACCGTGTGCAACAAACAGGAGAAGGACTTGGCCTACAAGAGCCTCAACCACAAGAAGAGCAACGTCAAGTGTGTGGTGGTGGGGGACGCCATGGTGGGGAAGACCAGTCTGGCCAGGAGACTCGCCTGTCTGGGCTTCGCGCCGGATTACAATCCCACCACCTTCGACAACTATGCCGGTGAGTCAAGTCTACTATGTGTACAACTACATAATTATTGTACTACTGTCGTGTCTACTATACACTCAAAGCCGCACCTAATACACAACTACTATTACTGTCGTAATGGTGGCTTTGTTTGTTTGTTTCTTGTTGTTGTTGCTGTTGGTATGGCTGTTGTTGTTGTTGTTGCTGTTGCTGTTGTTATTGCTGTTGATGTTATTGATATGGCTGTTGTTGTTGTTTTTTTGTTGTCGTTAATGTTGTTGTTGACGATGTTGTTGCTGCTGCTACTGTAATTGTTGTGTGTTGTTGTCGTTGTTGTTGTTGTTGTTGTTGTTGTTGTTGTTGTTGCTGTTGTCGTTCTTGTCGTTGTTGTCGTTACCGTTGCTGTTGTTGGTGCCTTTGTCGTCGTTTTGTCGTGGCTATTGTTTACTGGTCCTGCCCAATGAATGTCCTTCAAAGAACGTATTTAATACTCTATAAAAAATATAAACGTCTGACTCAACGTTACTACTCTATTAGCGCTGCCTCAGCATTGCATATATAATATATTTTAATATTGGGAAGGAATAATGCAAAAGACTTAATTGATTTGTGATTGAAGATCGATTTGATTTTGATCGATCGATGGACAATTGATGAGGGAATGAGTTTGTGGTTGTATGAGGAGATGAAGAGA
>NW_004797597.1:806141-807443 GCF_000002075.1 Aplysia californica
TGTGTGTGTGTGTGCGCGCGCGCGCGCGAACATGTGTGTTTTAGTCTCTCACACGAGAGAGATATTGCCTGACCTAACATCAGAACACAAAAAAAGCCATTTCATCACCGGGCATGCTCGGCTGCGAAAGTCCCGGAGGAGTGAACGAGACATGCAGTGAGTGAATCATACGCGTGATCTGACGAGTGAGTGAAATTCGACACTCCCAGCAGCTCTGAGCTAAGTTCTGTGATGCACTTGTTTCCCCCCCCCCCAAAAAAAAAGGTTTTTCCCATAATATCGGTTTCACAGTTGATGTTCAGGATGCTGTTTAGGTCGGGAATGGTGCTATTGTTTTGTTACTCTTCCTGCGAAATTCGGGCATCTACGCGAAAATTGTTAGCCGAGAGGGAAGGAAGGAAAATAAGGAGGGAGAATGAGGGAATTTCCCGGCCATTGCAACATTGTTCTAGTGCTTAAAACAATACTTTGTTATAAATATGAGATCCTTTAAAAAAAGACAAAGAAGTAAAACAGGAACAACCCAAGACACGTAGATCTAATGGTAATGTCCAAGATGTCTTAATTACCATTTAGTTCTAGGTTCTGATTCGAAAGAAACGACTCGCTTTCGGGATATCTGAATTTTGAACGAGGCACAGCATTGTAATCTCTACACAACCTAGCACTCCATTTATAATAAAACATACCACTTTGTCATCTTTAATATACAAATAAAGGGCTTTTATGCCTGTCCCTCAGCTTAAGTTACAACGTTGCTGCTATCAAATCGCTATATTATGTTGGCCCACTTACGAGACTAAAATTTAGGGCATTGTCACATTTTTACAGGATATATAGATATTAACAATTGACGGCGGATGTACGATCATATTATGTGGGTGCAGATTGATGATCCGGCTTCTATGAATAAGAACTCCTCCCCAGAAGATTAGTTTCCTTTAAAAAATTCAAATAATACGACTTTGCCAGACGTGACAGTGACAATGACAATGAAGAGGGAGTGGTTTCGGTATGGAGAGATCTCAATACCCCTATAAGGAGGTACGTGGTATGTATGTGGGTTCTTGCGGAATCGGAAGAAAGGTGTGTTGTTGGGAAATAACTTAACATCGGGTAGGCCCATTGGGTGTGTGTCTGACTTCTCTTTTGTGGGTAATGTTTAAAAAAAACAACAAAAAAAAACAACCCAACTCAAAATGATTTTGCAGTTGACATTTTGTTTGGGATCGAAAGATAGATAAATATAGATAGATAGATAGATAGATAGATAGATAGATAGATAGATAGATAGATAGAGAG
>NW_004797597.1:812105-814504 GCF_000002075.1 Aplysia californica
CTTCCTTCCTTCCTTCCTTCCTTCCTTCCTTCCTTCCTTCCTTCCTTCCTTCCTTTCTTTGTTATACCTTTTTTCTCTCTTGCTTGCTTACTTTCTCTTTCCTGCTCTCCGTTTGTCTTTGCACTTTTGGCATGGCCATTAGGCTGTTGTCGCCGGCAATTTGTCACAGCCGAAAAAACGTTTTGTGAGCAGTGACCAAGGTGGCCGTGATGGGTTAAGCCCAGGCTGGCTGATAGGTCCGATAACGGCGTATAAATCCCCAGTGCCTCTCTCCACCTCACCCCGCACATTTTATGTGAGCCTAGCTAGAACGTCAATAAGAGATTTAGAACTTCTGGGGGTTTTTTTGGTGCTTTTTTTGTAGTGGTGCTGTTTCCTTGTGCTTAACTTTGGGTTTTACCTTTTTCTTTTTGCTCATGCTTTGTTATAACCTTATTCTACCCCCTCCCACTTAAATGTTCTATTCCCCCTTCTCCTATCCTCTCTCTCTTCTGCCCCACCCCCCAATCTCGCTTTCCTTCTTCATGTATCTTTCGTTCATTCTCCTCTACTTGTCTCTCCTTTCTGTCTTCCTCTTTTTTTTTTAAAGCGGTCTCCCTCTCTCTCCCTCTCTCTATATGCTACTACACTTCTGCTTGTGAGTTGTTGATCCACACATGTGTGTAGATGTGGGTGTGTCCATTCCGATAGATTTGCTGAAGCAAACGTTGTTTACTCAGAGCCGCCAGCAGATTGAAACGCCACATGCTGCACGCGGAATTTGAATGAAGGAAGAAAAAAAAATCGAAAGCCGCAAATATTTGGAAGAGTGCAAAGTTGGCTTAAGGATTGCCCCCGAAAAATAAAATGAAGGACGAGAGGGGGGAAAAAAGAAAAAGAAAAGACAAGTGCTGGTCATGTGATCAGCATTCGTGAAAGGTAACCGGAGATCTCTCTGAAGGCGAGGGCAGACGATGTGAATTATTATAGTTGGAATGTTAGACTTGATACGTGTTTTCTTCTTTCTAGTGTGCCTTTAAAAAATTGTATAAAATATTATTTTGTTGAGAAAACCAGCCCGTTGTCCTGCCGCTTTGGTGTTTAGCTTCAGCTCAACAAGGTGCACTTTTCTGACATCCATGGTCGATAGCTGAATCAGTTCGCTTTCTTGAAACGCTACGATCGATTCCGTGTGCAGAGGGATTAAGAACACCCGACCCCATAAGCCGTGGAGTCACGTGTTGTCGCGACACCTCAGCACTCTTGAACTTGACAACGTTTGAGTACCCGGCGAGACGTGTTTACCCACGCCTCAATAACGTCGCGTGTCTACCTTCCTTCCACCAGCGCCTGCGCCAATTCACAACTAAGGTATAGAAGCGAGCGCTCCCAGTTTCCAGGTCCGTCAAATACAATGGGCATGAATCGTCGAGGGGGATTCTGGTTTATGGACAAGTTACCGAAACTTTTAGGACTTACGCACAGTGCATGCTCAACCCTCTTAATAGCATTGTTATTCAAGAGACTTTTTCAATTTATCACTCGTCATCAAAAGGACCGATTTAGGCAGAAGGAGAGCTTTTAAATACCTATTAAAACCAAACTTCCTTGGAGGGATTTGAACCTTGGTCAGCTCCACATGGCCTATCATGCATGATACCATCAGAGCTAACGGTCTACTTAGGGAATTTTTTTGTCTAGGACCATGTTTTCCAAGGTATTATTACGAAAGCGAACTTGAATACCGAAACTGCCCTCGTGAACAGAACCTCGGAAACGTGCTCTATGGTTCGGACCAACTGGCAGAGGTGTCTCTGACCCCTCGCGCTAATCAAACGTTTACGGTCTCTTTTCCGCCACCTCTGTGACAGATGGTCCCGGTTTGAGTCAACTTTGACAGAGCTGCTTTGGCCACTCTCGCCCTTGGAAAAAAAGGACTCCTTTTGAAAAGCTTTCGCTGCGCACGGTCCGTTTTCTTCTTGCGGGATTCACAGGTTTCCCTCTCGAACCGTCTGTTTATTGATGACTTTATCACGAGACCAGGTTCCACATGAGCACGCCTGTCAGTGTGCCTGTCACTTGGGCAAAAAACGTAACGTTATTGCAGATGGGGTTTTAAATCTCTCTCGAGTGTTTGCTCATGGAGACGTGCAAGGTTTTGTCAAACGCGCGCACTCACTTTTTGTGGTTACCCGCCTAGTCCAGCCAGAGGATCGAAGGGCCACTTTTTGGTTGTTTGTTTATAATACCGGAGCTTTTTCAGGCCTCCCGTTCTTAAACATTAGAATTTCTGGTCAGCCCAGGGTGACCTCGGGGGGAGACAAAGCTGTTGAGTCGAAACATTTATTTCATACCAAACGAGCTCTGTTAGTATGTTTGTTAAAGACATTTGTGTGTGTGTGTGTGTGTGTTTGTGTGTG
>NW_004797597.1:814818-816285 GCF_000002075.1 Aplysia californica
CAGACAGACAGACAGACAGACAGACAGACAGACAGATGGACAGACAGACAGACAGACAGAGAAACAAAGGTCGCAAAGTGATGGGAGGGGCGCTGTTAGAAACGATCGGTGACAAGTTTATCAATAACCTGGGTTCGTTAATCAATACCACAGGCTTCGTATTACCTGCAAATGCCCCCAGAGCGCTACAGCATCAATAAAAAAGGGAAGGAGCCCAACGTTTTGCAAGATCTCAAAGCTTCGTGTTATTGTTGTCTCCAAGGAGATGTTAATAAAAAATTCACGTCTCGATCTCGGGTTTGCATTCTTATCTCACGAAGCGTGTATTGCAGCCCCAGCTTGGCTCATGGCGAAAAGATTTGTTGGCGAGATTAACATGTTCCAGTAAAAAGCCCAGTCTTTGCTTAACAAAATTCTAAGGTAGTCATTGAAGAGCGCATAAAGTAAAATTTGAGTTAAAGGAAAGAACTGGATAAGCTCAAATCCGGCTACCTTAAAGCATCGCGCTTCACAACAGTGTCTGAAGGGCAAATTAATTATTGATGCTAATACGCCTGATCCTAACGCTTCCACTTCTACGTGAGCCTGTGTTATCAACTTTAGTCTTCTAAAACGTACCGATTTAACCCTTTCACAGGTTTCACAGTGTTGAGGATATTTGAACACACCCTATAGAGCCCTTTGTAAATGAGGCCACTTGCATGCAGTACATCACTGGTTTCTGCTCGGTCGAAATTGTAAAATTAAATGTAATGTTGCGCATCACATGTATTTACCACTGCTCGTATTTTACAAGGTATATTTATTACTTAGATGAACCTGGATACAGAAAACGATTTACGTGTTTTTTTGTGTTCCTCTATAGCTTGTCCGAAATATAGGTAACCGATGTTACCTAGCGCCACCTGGACCTAGCGAACGCGCAAAGGTCAGAACAGTGATGGCTGAGTCGAGACGATCAGAAATTGGAAGTAGTACATTGTATGAGGATCGGGTAAGAAATCATGGGTGCTACTCAGGTGAGGATGAGGGAAGGAGGGATCATAACAAACATGGAACCGATCAAGTACATGCCAGGTGAGCAAATGTCACGCACGAGAAGCAAACAAGCAAACAAATACGAAGACGATACCGCGAAGATTTGGCAGGTAAACAGACAGGGGAGAGACGAATAATGTTTTGTCTTGGGGCCCCGAGAGACAGAGAATCTTGGGGGCATCAAGCAGGGACCAGCGAGTGCAGAGGGGAGATTTGGGAAGACGAAAACAGTAGCGGGGTCTTGGCAGATCGAGAGTTGCAGGTGACCGCGTTGTGTTTTATTTGAAAAACGTAGTTTGAGGTATGTCAGACATGACTCATTGCACGCGCCATACGGTAATTTTGAGTCTGTATGCGTGTATATGTCTCTGCGTTCATGTATTTGAGAGAGAGAGAGAGAGAGAGAGAGAGAGAGAGAGAGAGAGAGAG
>NW_004797597.1:820041-821030 GCF_000002075.1 Aplysia californica
TCTCTCTCTCTCTCTCTCTCACACAGCTGCTTTTGAAGGGTGGATTAAAAAAAGGGAATATAACTTGTGTTGAGATGCAACGAATTGCACGCGAAAAATGAATACGGAAGTGAATGTTTACTTTATCAGAACCTCCCCTGCCCATTTCTCTCAGTCTCAGAGAAATACAGGGGGGTGGCTGGAGGGCGCCATTTTCTTCCTCTTCTGTCGTTTTTGTCTGTCTTGCTTGCTTTTTACGTTCACTTAATGACAGTTATTGCATCGATGTGATTCTCTTTGCTCAAATATAAACACACGCACTCACACAAACACACGCACATATATAATATCCTCGCACTGGAACTCACATGTGTATGCATGTACCGATGAGTTGGTGAGTGAGTGAGTGAGTAGGTGAGTGAGTGAGTAGGTGAGTGAGTGAGTGAGTGAGTGAGTGAGTGAGTGAAATCTTTGAAATGTCCAGACATCCTCCTTATTCCTCTCCGTCTTTCTCCTTTGTTGTAGATCTGGTTTTCTTTTCACACCTTCCAAAATATAGTCTGTATTTTCCTGTTTTTCACATTTTTTCCTCTTGAGGGAAAGACCTCCCCTCCTCATCCCCCCAAAGCCTCGAATAACATAGCTTGCACTTTTGCAATGCAGGAAAATCTACATTATGATCTGGCAGCGTTCTGCTTTCCCAATTTTTTTTGGGAGGGGGGGGGGGGGAATCTTGTTGCTTAGAAAAAACCCCAACTCCTGTTTCGCTATCTTATGCATAGACTTCCCTCTTTTTCTACCTTTCAGCGTTTCCTTGCATGAGGATGAGTCACTTCGCGAAATCACCCTTCGTTCTTCTGTTTTTGCGTTTTGTTATAAGCCGAGCGCTCTCTGTGTACAGATGATTCCAAATGTTTAAACTTTCCATGCTCCCCCCCCCTCTTTCCTTCCCTATTTCTTCGGCCAAAATCTTTGCGTAAGATCTTGGGTGATATGTTTATTTTTCTGAC
>NW_004797597.1:824945-826806 GCF_000002075.1 Aplysia californica
CCCCAAGAAGTTTCTAATCCGTTCACGAGAAGCATTGATCGTTCAGAATTATGAATAATATAATCCGGTTTGTATGTTTAATCACGAGTTCATAAAATAAACGTTGATATAACGTATAATTTGTTTGCAGATTTGTATTCCTTTCCACGAGTTTTTTTACTGTCATCCAAGTTGTTTGATGAAAAAATTTCTTCGGTCAGATGATATTCTCTAGATCTACGTTTAAAAATTATTTAATTTTTTTACAAAATAAGCCAAAGTCATTGAAACACTACTCAGAATGTTATCTTTTAGGGTCGAATTTTTTTTTTTTCTTTTTTTCCCCCATGGTTTTCTTGGCACTTTGGGAGTTACAGTCATCCTGTAGACACAAACTGTATACAATTATTGTCTCACTACTCCCCTGAAACTCTCTGGAAAATATTACATTTCTTTCTGAAGGCACGATGGACTTTTCTATTCCTTTATCGATGTATACGATTAAGTCGGGAGGTTTAGAATAATGTTTGTATTTAGTGTAGGAAAGAACAAATCGATGTGATTACGCATTTACCTCCTGTTTTCAAATGTGGGTTTCAATGAATCAGACACCATTGGCGTTGGGAAGCTGATAGATAGAGATGTTAGGCTCTGGTTAAATACAACACCGTTGAAACTCTTGTGTCAGTGGCGAGAATGGTTGCTGTATTGTTGTTATTTTATAATCACATCTTTTCTAGTAGGTTGCCGTGGTAACGTGTTTTTACTCTCTGGAGGTTTGATGCCCAGAGATAACGTTTTACAGCTTTGTTTGTTTGTTGTTGTTGTTTGTTTTTTAAACAGGGTGCTCTTATGACGTATCTGGCTCTGCGTCAAAATTGTTTAGGTTCTGATCCCAATAAATGACGCACGCAAAAAAGATAAGACGTTGAATAGATCATATCACGACTTATAGATAAGAAATGTTGTTATCAACCTAATGAGCTGTCGTCGTGGACTATGAATGTGGCACTTGGTTAAATAACTGGTCGTAAAAATGTGTTTGGCCCAAATAGATCATTCAATCATGCCCGATTTTCTGTTCCACATAGACGTTAGTGTCTGTTTGACTTCGTAATTATGGATAAGACATTAAAAAAAAAAAACGTCCTATGTCGTGTGATAAGTAAAAAACAGTAAGTGGATGTGGAACACAGTGATACTGTTGAAGTCAGGCGAAAAGACAGACCGGGAAATTACCATGGACGGGGTTTGAAAACAACACAAAGGTACTGTTTCAAGCCTTAGGAACGATAATCTAGGGGTCGAGTCTACTTCTATTTTATGCCTATTGTTTTAGCAAGTAACAGTTTTACGACGCATGCAATACAATTAGTTCATATTATAAGTACCAGAGATTACAGGTGTTGAAAGAGAGTAACTAACAAACAGAAAATGAGAAAATATAAGGACGGTAGATGTTTGATAGGAAGAAAAGAGCAAACCCCATCAGAGCACCCGCCAACCACTTTTAAGTATGATTATGTATTGCGAAAGTTACGACCCGTCTATGAAATAAAGTTTCCGTTAATTGCTAGTCTGAAAACGATACAACAGTCTTTTGTCTTAAATCAGATCTTCTTATTATACCGAGGACGAGATCTCTCGTTAGCCAGGTACAAGAAATAAGATAAAAGCAACAGAGATAAGACCGCACTGCTTGGCTCGTCATTAATATAATATTATATTATGCTACATTAGCGCTAAAGTAGGAGAACACCTGTGTGTACGACCGTACGGGCTATGTTTGGTTTATGATGACAGTCCAGAGCACAATTATTAGACTTAAGGCACCTGCGGGCTGAGGTCGAGAGGATGGTAGAGAGAGAGAGAGAGAGAGAGA
>NW_004797597.1:827725-829423 GCF_000002075.1 Aplysia californica
GGGCTTCTGTAAGCTAATACAGTTTTAAAAGTTTCTTAAAGTGCCCCCCGTGTGGGGGTTGGGAAAGATACTGGTAATGGGATTCTGAGCCTGTCGAAATTGTTTAGGGGATTCTGAAATTGGATAAAGACAAACTGACATGCTGTGATAGTCGGATTGATAGAGTGCAATTTTAACGACAATAAACAGAGCGGTCTCTGCAGGAGACACCCTCGGAAAGTCTTAACGTTGCCGGCCAGACAAGTGCAGATCGTAGTGTGTACATGATCTATGGCCCTAGCGCAGACAGGGAGCGCCAGGCATGCGGGCAATGTCTGCCCTACTGTATTGCCGGGGGAAAAAATGGGCCTGTCCGTCCGAGAATGCCGGCCGTCCGAGCATGCTGGACGGAAGGAAGCCTTCAACGGGAGAGAGAGAGCGCGCCCTCGGTTTTTCACCTGCCCGAACCTGAATAATCGTGAGTTTAGGTTTCCTTTCTCAGGTAAAATATGAGAAGTACAGGTACCGGTTGGTCAGACCAAGTCGTTTGTTATTTTTTCGTTGAATTTTCTTTTTTCTTTCTTTTTTTTTTTTTGGGGGGGGGGGGGGGGGGGTCTAAATAATATCCATTTCCTGTAAGTTTTATTTATTTTTTCTCTGTAATGTTTGTTGCTGAGAGCGAGATGAAAATGTATTTAATTCATTGTAAAAATGTAAGATGAAGAAAGAGTTATTTTAATTATTAATTAATTATGGCTATAGGCGAAAGGATTGGCCGGAAAGAGGATGTGGCCACCTGATAAGAAACCTTATGGAGATCAAAGTTAGGTTTAGTTTGAACCAGGAAGTTGAAAAGCACAACTCTTAGGTGATTTTTTTTACCGGGGCGAGGCGGGGTAGTGAGGAAGAGGAGGAGGAGGAGGAGGAGGAGGAAGAGGAGGAGGAGGAAGGGAGAAGGAGGAGAACAGCAGCAATAACAACTATCAAAATCGATGAAGCCAGTGGCTACGCCAACATCGCATCATCACCATCATCATCACTACCACCACCCATCAGCTCAGAAAGAAAAAGGATCATCCGGAAAATACTATGTTCTTATACACAGTGCCTTGTTAACATACACCTCATACAGTTGATTAATGGAGAAAAATGATTTTTTATTCCACACAAGCTGATAACAAGCATTGCGGTTTTTTAAATGTCGTCTAAAGTACTTAATTTACCACGATAACAAGCTCTCAACTCCCATGCTGAATATGCTCCCCGTTGGAAAAACTTTGCTTTTTTACGTCCTCTCCTCGGAACACGATTCAAAGTTTCTGGCGCCAAGACCTATTGCGATCGCCACAAATCTCCTCAAATTACATAATTAGACCTCGTCTTACGGGAGCTCACAGCTCTCCTCGCTAATTTTACGGCCAAGCTCTCGAGATCTCTGGTTCGCTCTCTGGCTATTTCTGCTCGTTGTTCCCTCGCTTGGATTCAAGGGATCTTGGTGGGGTCCAGGCGACAATAGTTTATCTCTGTGCCATCTTGGAGGAGAAGGAGGAGGACTGAGATGGATAGCGGAGGCCGTGTCTACTCGAGGGACCGGGCTGTGGTTCGCCCTTCCATCTCTCTCTCTCTCTCTCTCTCTCTCTCTCTCTCTCTCTCTCTCTCTCTCTCTCTCTCTCTCTCTCTCCCTCTCCCTCTCCCTCTCACTCTCTCCCCCTCCCCCCT
>NW_004797597.1:831820-833362 GCF_000002075.1 Aplysia californica
TTATGAGCGCTTAGAAGAAGCACACACACACACACACACACACACACACACACACACACACACACACTAAGACATGTATGATGTTAAGACAGGAGAGGGTGGCGCCACCAATATGTCGCTCCTCGTTGCCATCCGTCTCCAGTTTCTGTGTTTGACCTGCTTTTCCCCCTCAGCACTAAGTGACCATTAGTATTTAAGTACTGACGTACTTGTCTTTCGGCCACAAACAAACGATGATCGCAACTCTTAAGATTTCGTTTCTTTTCTTTCTTTTCATGATGTTATGACACCCTGTGGTAGTGGTCGGTAGGCGGGTGCGCTGGTGTGGCTTCCCCCCTATTTTCCCACTATACATTTATCACCCCTTATCTCTCTAGTAACACATCAAATCAACGGCACTTATATGACCTATTTGGGTTGCAAATGCCGTTTAACTCTTATCTAACACTAAAAACTATCTCGTGGTATCTCTTGTCCTTCCATGTTCCCGTCTTTCTCTAAGTGCTCACTTGGCCAAGGCTCTCTCAGCAGTATACAGCTTGGTCTCATCATACAAAACCCCTTTGTCTCTTCGACATGGCTCTTCAGCCACTTCACGAAAGGCTTCATGTTCTCGAGTTTGCGTAAAGAGACAACTGTGGGTCTTCTCCTTAGATTTTTAGTCTGTTTTCGTTTTGCATTTAGCTCTAGTTTGTGAACACAGTGCTCTGACCTCGGTGAGGCAGATCATTATAACTTTTGCTTTAATGTGCCTTTAGGACTTAATCTCACAGCCGATTCTTTTTCAGAATAAACGGCATTATATGTTTATACACTGTCTTATTTGTGGACATAGAAGGAACCTTCTGAGGTCAAGACACTTGGACAGAAGAGATGTTCGTGCGTAAGTGCGCATGCGTCACCCCATCACGGAGAGAGAAATAGAAGAGCTAGCTAGTCGCGTATTTCCTTCCGTTCCCTGCCCTTTCCGTGGACAGTGAGATTTGTTGACGCATTTCGCTCTATGATTTGTACATTTATTGTTTAACGTATTCTTTTTATTCGTGCGTGCGTGAGAACATGACGTGAGACAGAAAACAAACAGTTTCTATACTTTCCTTCCGCACTTAGTCTTTCTAAAACAGACGACGAAGTCCTTTTTTTCTACTTTATTGAATGTCTCGGAGTCTTTTGAAAAATGGACAACATAGTCCTTTTTTTTTACTTTACTGATTTGTCTGTTTTTCTGTCCTCTTGGAGAGCACCAGTTGGTTGGTCACACATAGTCTCTTTTCCTTTGTTGTTTCAGTCTGCCTGACTTACTTTTTCTCAGCCCAAAATGACCATTATTGTGCCCATGCGCTGACATATATATATATATAATCTGTTCATTCGTTCTTCTATCAGTCTATTCGGTTATTCTGTCTCTCTGCTTATAAATGTGTCTGCCCGTATACCTACAATATTATCTTACTCGCCTATCTATCTGTCTCTCCGTTCAGGTGTTTGAATATAATGTGCGTTTGTCCGTCTACTCCACTACTATGTCTGTTTACCCCCCCC
>NW_004797597.1:837021-838517 GCF_000002075.1 Aplysia californica
TATCTATCTATCTATCTATCTATCTATCTATCTATCTATCTATCTATCTATCTATCTATCTATCTATCTATCTATCTATCTATCTATCTATCTGTCTCTCGGGGCTATTTTCACCTTTTTATGGTCAAATTCCATCCATTTTTCCTTGCTTCCTTCTCTCTCATTCCCTTTTTGCCCTTACATTCACCTTCAATTTCACCTTCTTTTTTTTCCCTCATCGATTTTTCTCCTCTGGTTTCCCCCCATTTCCCCTTATTTCGTCCTGCCTCACTCTCACCTTCTTCTTCATCAACTTCACGTTCCCTCTCGTCTCACGACGATCTTCCTCATTTGACCCTCAGCGTACGTACCCCATCCCTGCCCTTCCCGAGTTCACCGCAGACTGGGTGCGTGTGACCGCATGCACATTTTCTTGTCTGCCACAGTGCACGCCATGTTATGATGGTTATGCACCCGGCCGCATGCTTCCTCGCCACTGATTGGTTACGCCCTCCTCTGCTACTGTTTTGTTCTTCCTTTTTTTCTCTTCTTCTTGTTTTTGTTGTCAGCAGATTCACAGAGATCGTAGAACGCCACGGGCTGGGCGTTATGGCCGTTCCCCCTTTCACACCCATGGCTCAAAGAATGCTGATATATCTAGTTCAGGCACACACGCCTACATTAACAAAGGGCATTTCGACAGACAAACATGATAATGATATTATTATTGCCGCGTAGAGTTCTTTTATCCGGTTATGTCGTGTATTACTGGAGTGTATTTTGTTTTGTTTTTATTTCCGTTTGTCTGTAAGACAGAAAAATAATACGCTGGTGGTTGGAGGGTGCGACTGGAAGGCGCTACGTCTTTACTTTCCCTCTGTTTGTTTCTGTCTGTTTGTCTTACTTTTTTCCCAGCACTCTATGGCCCTTATTTTGTTGACATTCTTCTCTCTACTCAACAAAAACCCCCAAAACAACAACAAAAAGCAAAACAAAAAAAACAACAACCCCAGAAAACAACAACAACAACAACTCGAACGGATAGGCTACCACACACACACACAACAACAACAACAAAACAAACAAACAGAAATCATGTTAAACCTCTGAGCCAATATTTTGCCCGGACTGGCCTTATTCGAATAGCTTTTCTCTATTACCTGTCAATACGCCTTCCCCTCCCTGAGGTCTCTTATCTATTTATAAGGCAGTGGAACGACTTAACCTGAATCTGCTTATCATGTTTCTCGAGGGACGCCTGTGAAGTGCCTTCAAACTCTCATACACCCACTCGATTGGGGCGTCTTAAGGGGAAGAATGCACCCGTCGCGCTGATTATATTGAGGCATCACGCTTCAAAGGAGAGCTTCCTCAGTTCTGATAACTGGCTGTTAAAGTTGTATGTTACGATACCCCGGAGGAGGTCTGACATTTTTACCATGAGTAGAGATAGACGGGTTTGATAAAGAGAGAGAGAGAGAGAGAGAGAGAGAGAGAGAGAGAGAGAGAGAGAGAGA
>NW_004797597.1:838934-840456 GCF_000002075.1 Aplysia californica
GAGAGAGAGAAGAGGTGGAGTGAGGAGATACAAAGATTGCGATCGAGATTGCCATGTGTTGATATGAAGTTGTGGAGGTATAATGTTGTATCTCTGGAGCTGACGGGCGCATAGTGTTAATTTCTTCCAGTTTAGCTATCTCCATTAACTGTGTCCGATGGTGTCTTCCAGCTGGTTGGCTAAAAAGTGGGAGAGGGTGAAAGGAATAAGAAAGGATAAGGAATTTACACATCACTGGAGACTTGACCTATAAAAATAAAACTGCCTTCTTTTAAGCAAGTCGGACCCAGGAATGGCTCATTCTTTGACATCAGTTCATTTAACAAAGAAAAAAAAAATATAGTAAAGCGGGGGGTTGGAGGGCGCCACTAGTAGGTCCTACATTTTCACTTTCCCTCACTTGTTTCTGTCTGTCTGCTTTACCTTTTCCCAACGCCAAATGACCATTATTTTGTCGACTTGCTTCTCTTTACATAAACAAACATAATAACCGAAATAGCTGTCGCCATAATAAGAATCCTCAAACAGCCCGGAAAGACTTGCCCCAATCCCTGGCACAGGCGCCACTGTCTGTCTGTTCCCAGGCAAAACCGTTGACCCAATTATTCTCCTGTGATCAGGAACAATCAATCAGCCCGCTCCCCATCGACCCCATTTTGGTTGTCTCGACGCACAGGTCCGTCTTCGGCGTTGTTCAGCGCGCGCGTTTTTTTTTTCCTCGGCACTTTTTTTTCGACGTCTTTATGAGCTCGCATACCATGAGACAGTTTGTTGGCATGACGTCTTATTGAGACGAGAAGCGCGGCTGATTCTGGTCATTCTTTCTCCATCGAGACGGGTTTGCAATGTTTGAAATAGACGGGGGCGTATAAAATTTCCAATGTGTAAATAAAACCGCTTTTGTCCAGGTATGAACGCCTCTGCTCGTGGCATTTGCTTAGCCTGGTTTAGTTCCGTGCCATTATTATTATATATTTATATGGCCCCTAAACAGTAGACATTTGACCGTGGCAGTTTGACACAATAGCCTTTGGAATGCTAAGCGTTTAGTGAATTGGAGGGCGTGGGGGACTTTGTTTGAGGAAGGAAGAAAAAAAAAGCGTGAACGAGTAAGAGATGGGACTTTGGAGAAGAAGAAAGGCGCAGATGAGTGAGAGACGTTAAGGGGCAAGGGTTTAAAGAAATAAAAAAGGAGGGGGGAATGGTGGTACTAGGCCATAAGTGCAGGGTTATAAATGGTCAGGCTTAAGGGAGAAATAAAATCTAGCTTGTGAAAGAAAAGACTGGATGGGGCGTGCAGACATGCAGAGGTAAGCTCCTCCTTAAAACACGATGTCGCCGCATACAGCAGTTTAACCTTGTTAACCCACCCATTTGTTCGGCCCTCGCCATGATTTATATTTCAACATTTTTGTCGTCAGGTAGTCTGGTCGAGATCGTTGATCTTAGTTATTTGGATGTATCCCTCTCCTGACCAAAGTTTCTTGTCCTATTTTTCTTTCGGATACCAATGGAAAAAAAG
>NW_004797597.1:842752-843947 GCF_000002075.1 Aplysia californica
AGAGAGAGAGAGAGAGAGAGAGAGAGAAAACAGACAGACAGGCAGACAGACAGTTAGGGTTAGGGTTGAATAAATTATATGGGCATGCAGCGGTCACTTGGTGGGTAGTGGTCAAGTGCTGGGCTGGACGGAAAGTTGAGGCAGCGGTTTGCAGAACCACATACCAGTCTGCCAAGGGAATTCCAGAGTGAATACAAGTATTTCTTTTTTCCATGTTTTTTTTTCTCATCTGTCTCCTCGGAAGAAGATATGGTTCCAAGTTTATGCTAGATAATGAGATTTTTTGGGGAGAGCTTCTGATTTTCGTTTCATTTATTTTTCTTTATCTTGTTTAAAAAAGACGTATCCTATATTATATGCAGTTGCCGACACGACTGCTGAAAGATTAAAACAAAAACAGTACGTTTTTAATTTACACATCCATACTTTAACAGGATAATACATTTATTTGTCTGTTTTTCTTCAGAAAATAATATCAAATTCTTCTGTATTTAATTACAAGTTATGGAGTTCTTTCCCCTTCTTTTGGGTGGCCCAACTCCCAATTTATTTCTTTAATTCATGATGAAACACTGAGGTAAAGAGTCGTACAATTCAAATCCTTTTCTGCAAAATTTTCAGAGTGACACGCAGCAGCAGTTTTTCCAGTGGTTTTGTTTTGATGACGGTCTCAAAAATACACTCACCTGCCAGGTGACATTCCGCGCATTGGCCATTTTAGTCACGTGGGTTCCACTGACATGTCAATGTTTAATTAAGTTAATCCCCCCGTTTTGCAGCAAGGTCAGTGTGCCCCTCATTAGAATGCCTTTTTGTTTCAAACATCCTCGGCCGCACGTTTTAATGCGCTTTGAATCTTGTGATAGGAACACGTGACCTAGGCATTGAATTATAAAAATTAGAAATTGTTATAAGCTTATTCTGTTTTGAATGGGCTAATGTCTGGATTTGCCGACTTTGTTATTTCAGAAATACGGAGAAGTTAATACTCTCTGAATGTTCCCTGTCATTAATTTCGAATTTTGAAATAATGAAGTGGAACATGTCCTTTTTGTGGTGCTACTGGTTGCATTTATTAGTCTTTGTCGGGTCGATGAACATGAACATATTGTTCTCTATGCACGCAGCAAGAAGCATGAGAGAGAGAGAGAGAGAGAGAGAGAGAGAGAGAGAGAGAGAGAGAGAGAGAGAGAGT
>NW_004797597.1:844168-845981 GCF_000002075.1 Aplysia californica
GAGAGAGAGAGAGAGAGAGAGAGAGAGAGAGAGACCGTGTGTAAGAAATGGGGAATGCCGAGGTTGATAGGGAAGTAATGAATGGGGCTACCCTATGATATATTCTTATAATATAAGAGACAAGCTGTGATAGACTTGCAATTTTATGACGGTCCTCTGGTGAGATTTGGAGGGGAAGAATGGGGAAACCACAGCTTACCTGCACGCGAATGGGAACTCAAGAAACGTGTTTAAGGGATGGATGAGATCTAGAATATTATTTTATGATTAGAAGAAGAAACAGATAACACAAGTGGTGAGCTGCTGATTTTGCTGCTAATGCTGCTGCTGCTGCTGCTGCTGCTGCTACTGATGATGTTGAGGATGATAGTGATGCTGATGATGATAGTGATGTTCATGATGATGATGATGATGATGATGATGATGATGATGATGATGATGAGGATGGTGAAAATGATGATGGTGATAATGATGATGGTGATGGTAATGCTGATGCTGCTGCTGCTGGTGATAATAATGAAGATGATGATGATAATGATGATGATGTGAATGATGCTGCCTCTCTTGCTATCAACCTAATTACGACTGCTGCTGCTGCTGCCTCTGTCAAGCCACCGAAAATAGCCCCACAGTTGCGTCTGTTTCGAACTGTCGGAATTTAGGTATTTGCGCGCATTCATCCGGGCGAGCGCGGGCCGTCCTCCCTATTTAAACACGCTGAGGAGAATGTTAAGCCCCACTGTCGCTATTCCGTGTGTGGCCGAGAGAAAGCGGGAGCCCGGAAACACGTGGACACACGCACACGCAGGCGCACAAACAAACAAAAACACATGTGAGTGCGCACACAAACACACCCACTCTCTTTGCATGCACGCACACACAATCTGCACTTGCGCACACTGTTGCATCCGTTTGTCTACAAAAACGAAAGTGGTGCGCGTTCGAAAAGGTTGCTGCTGCTTTTCGAGTTCAAAATCTGGTTTGGCATGAGATTTAGTGCTGAGCACGGAGCAGGTCGGAACAATGCGGTGTTGGTCACGAAGTTATACCTGGGTGTCTTTTTGGGGGTCAAACAATTTGTGATTCAGGGTAAAAGAAGTCTGTTAAGTTTACAGAGAGCGCATTTTTAGAAAGAGTAAAATCCTTATATTATGCTTGACTTTAGACAACTTAAAGAGAGTGAAAAAAGATAATGGTATGGTTTAAATTTTGTACAAATACATGAGCAAATCTGACAGATTTTCTGACTGCGGGTGGCTTTGTTAGCCTCCTCTCCTTTCCACAAAAATCATCAGTAGCTACAGCACACAAACACAGCAGCAATAACAACAACAATAATACAAACAACAACAACAACAACAACAACAAACAACAACAACAACAACAACAACAACAACAACAACAACAACAACAACGACAGCAACAACAACAACAACAGTACATTATTATGTTTTGGCACCAAGAACTATAAAATAACTTAGCAAGGTACCGGACAAAGGGTAAATCGTTCAAGAAGAACAAACAACAGGTGTACTCTACCCATACTTAAACCTTACCTGTCCGCCTTGTTTACCAAGTCCAACTTCAAAGGAAAAGAGAATAAAACCTACTGATAAAGACATCATTAGCAAGGCTGTCAAGCACACTCCCTCACTCACTCACTCACTCACTCACTCACTCACTCACTCACTCACTCACTCACTCACTCACTCACTCACTCACTCACTCACTCACTCACTCACTCACTCACTCACTCACTCACTCACTCACTCACTCACTCACTCACTCACTCACTCACTCACTCACTCACTCA
>NW_004797598.1:2584-3784 GCF_000002075.1 Aplysia californica
TGTGTGTGTGTGTGTGTGTGTGTGTGTGTGTGTGTGTCGCTTGGTTTCATGGGTAAAATTAGCGAGAAAATGGCCGCCAAAGTTTAATTAATCCCCTATTTTGAGAGTCCGTGGAAACTGAAAATCTTTTGTCTTTAATCAAGGTTTTTCAGTAAAATCCACACAGAAATGTGTTCTTAAATGGGCATGAGAGGTGTTAATCCAAAACAAAACAAAAAATTCGATAAAAACTCTCAAACCAGCGACAAAATCTCAATTTCTTCACTTTCACTATTTTGACGAGAGCCTGATTTCACCACGTTGCCTCACAAATATGAGATTATGACCTCCATAAATGGCCTAAACACAGAAGTATAATCAGTTCAGCGCCCTCTGTTTTTGTGTTAAAGTTTCTTTTTCGAAACGTCTCAACGTGACTTAAAACCTTTATTTTTCTGACTCCTTCTATGTTTAAACAAATAATTAAGTAAGAGTTTTACGGCTCTTGCAACACAATCAGATCACAAAAGTGCCGAAGATTAGAATTGTTGTAAGAGAGTAACAAACACACACACACACACACACACACACACACACACACACACACACACACACACACACTGCACAAACTGAAACAACATAATATATCACCTTCTCCTTATACTGGAACACAGGTAAGTTCCGTCGGTTTTCAAGCAACTTTTGGTACTCCTGTGAGTTTTGCCGTGTCTCCAAAGCTTTTTGCAGAAACGAGTTGCCAGGTTTAGAATCTTGTGTCACTTTGGCACGTCCTCCGCTGGTCTTGATCTCTGTCAGTTGACCCTGGAAATTAATAGACAGAGGAGAGAAAAGTGACCCTGGAAATTAATAGACAGAGGAGAGAAAAGTGACCCTGGAAATTAATAGACGGAGTGATCCTGGAAATTAATAGATGGAGGACAGAAAAGTGACCCTGGAAATTAAGAAATAGAGGAGAGAGAAGTGACCCTGGAAATTAATAGACAAAGGAGAGAAAAGTGACCCTGGAAATTAATAGAAAGAAGAGAGAAAGGTGACCCTGGAAATTAATAGAAAGAAGAGAGAAAGGGGACAAGCTATACGGGCCGCCAGATGAACTGAGCAGGACGTCCCAATTTATGACAGATACCAGACTTCAAGTGTGATGCGATCGAGAAGAAAGAGAGAAAGGGGACTCTGGAAATTAATAGTTCGAGGGAAACA
>NW_004797598.1:3884-6513 GCF_000002075.1 Aplysia californica
CACACACACACAAGGGAGAAAGATGAGGACGACAGATGTTTGATAGGAAAGAAGGAGAAAACCCCACACCAGAGCACCCGCCCACCACCCACCGACTAGTTCAAATCAATTCTTTTTTTATTCCTGGATACCCGGAGGTGTCATCTCTGACTCGGAGTTTGGCGTGTAATGACCCTCTATCCTTCACGGTCGCTCGCGAGCTACCGTTGCATTCTGCTTTATCCAGGCTAGTCTATGTTTTTATGTTGTCCATCCTTGTTACTCAGTGTCTTCCCCTGTTCCCCTGGCTCTCCTGCCCCACGTCCTCCCTGATATGCCTGATGAATAAAACAATAAATATAATTCTTGTTTTGACCTCTTGCACGTACAGATTGTCCACATCCTGCCCCACATCCTCCCTGATACACCTGATGAATAAAATAATAAGTCTTGTTCCCACCTCTCGCACTTAGATCTACAGATTGTCCACATCCTGCCCCACATCCTTCCTGATAGTATACCTGATGAATAAAACATTCATTCTTGTTTTGACCTCTTGCACTTATAGATGTCCACATCCTGCCCCACATCCTTCCTGATAGTATACCTGATGAATAAAACATTGATTCTTGTTTCGACCTCTTGCACTTACAGATGCCCGCATCTCCTCAAGATGACGTCAGAAACAAGCGAAGTGATGGTGTGAGCTCTGTCCAAACTTCAAACACGACTCCCTTGTTTTAGCTGGGCTACTTCGTAACAGACGAAAGAAAAAAACAAACATGAGGGGCGATGTTATAATTGTGGTTTTGGCAGTTTTCTTGCCAACCAGTTTCGTCACCACGTAAGAGTTACACATTATTATATTATTATTCATTTGTCTCATTGTCTTTGTCCATCATAGACATAACATTATACTCCTAGACCTAGACTGTGAACTATTCAGTGGCCGAGTGAGTTATGAGTTCAGACTCAGGTTAAATGTCAAACAAGTGTCGGTGACACACGGTTTAGATGGGTGGTCACTGGGGTGTGTCCTTAAGCAAGACAAGATAACCCAAGCTAAAAAAAAAGAGTAACTAACAAAATATTTTAAAAAACATCCAAAGCTTTAAAAGTGCTGCACAGTGGCGACCAACAATTACATGTTTGTAAGATTGTTCGGAATTGGTGTAATATCGTGTACTTGCTGTTCTTTCAGTGTTTGTTTGTGTATTTGGTGTAGTTATGTATGTCTGTTTACCTTTGTTGTAGCCCCCATACTTTCCCACCAGGATCAATAACGTGTGGTGGGAGGTTGGCGGGTGCTCTGGTGTGGTTTGGTTCTTCTATCCTATCAAACATTTATCGTCTTTATTTCCCCTTCTTTTTTGGGGTGTTTGTTACTCTCTTGTAACACCTCTAATCTTCGGCACTTATATGACCTTATTGCGTTGCACGTGCTGTAAAACTCTAACTAAAACTAAAATAACGTGTCGTTTCTTATTCCTTTTTTTCCCTCTATCATCGCCGCTGCCCTTCGCTCTCTGTTAAAACTTGTGTAGCGTGCGTACTATGGGCCACGCCAATACAAGCACTTGAGGGGAAAACCGAAAACACCAATCTCGCTGTTGTCAAGCGTATGTCACATCACAACACCCCCCCCCCCCCCAAAAAAAAAAAAAGCCCCCCAAAAAACCACCCCTTCCTTGCTCCTCATTTGACTCACATGGTACACATCACGGTGAACCGGAAATGCGTCAGAAGGCAAATATTTATACTAAAGACTTTTTACTCCCAAACAAAAGTCATGTTGTCAATACGCTAGATCTACCCTAGAATTACAAAGTTCTGTTTGCTCAGTACTTAGTTTTGAGAAATGTAACGTTTAAACTTTTGGGCTTCTCAACGTGTCAAGCTTTTTCGAATGGAATTCTATAACTATCTTGATAACAACTCTGAATAGTCTTACGATTTTGATAGAGCAGATGTAACGTATAGTTCATCATGGTCTCAGTAACTCAAAACGGCCAAAAATATCAGATAAAACTTTGTAATTCTAAGGAAGCGAGTATGCTTGATCTGAAGGAGGTAATGCATTAGAAAGCAAGATCTGAGTCATTTTAAATCAATAAAAGTCTATGATGGCTATAGAAAATAACTGCAAGATGTTAGTTATGTAATAATTTGTCCGTTGAGAGGGGGAATGACGTTGCCAAACCTCTTTAATTCAAACAAAACAGCACGGTAGCCTACAGTGCATTTTTATTCCCATAAACTGGGTGGCTTTCAGATCCAGATCTGCTCAACTGCTCAATTCTCTATTTGTAATAAGGTATTTAATCCATCTCTCTCTCTCTCTCTCTCTCTCTCTCTCTCTCTCACACACACACACACACACACACACACACACACACACACACGCACATACACAACATACATACACATGCACACACACACAGACACACACAATACTCAAGGTAAATAAAAACATTTCTTTTAAACAGTGTAGACACATTAGTTTATACACATAATATCAAATACGGAATACGTATATTCTAGACATAACAACCTTTCACACACCTGGCAAACATATTATTATTAACGACTTTTTGCTTCCCATAAATGTTGACAGTATGCTTGATCTGAATGAGAAAGTAGGTTGTGGGGG
>NW_004797598.1:7830-11238 GCF_000002075.1 Aplysia californica
GAGAGAGAGAGAGAGAGAGAGAGAGAGAGAGAGAGATAGACCCACACATGTCTACTTTTAGCCCTTTAAAATGTAAACCTCGTAAATGTAAGACACATTATCATGTTGTTCTTCCTCAAATACATGTACATCAAACTTTATGTTGTTCTTAGTCAAATACATCACATTTCATATTGTTCTTTCTCAAATACATAAAACTTTATATTGTTCTTTCTGAAATGTATCAAACTGTATATTGTTCTTCCTCAAATACATCAAAGTTTATGTTGTTCTTCATCAAATACATCAAACTTCATGTTGTTCTTGGTCAAACACATCAAACTTTATGTTATTCTTTCTGAAATGTATCAAATTCTATGTTGTTCTTCCCGAGATACGTCACACATTTTATGTTTGTTCTTCCTGAGATATGTCACATATCATGATGTTCTTCACTCTAATACATCATCACTTGATATGCTGTTCTTCCTCAAATACATCAAATACTATTATAATGTTCTCTCTCAGATATGTCCCTTATTAGAAGGTTTTTCTTCATCAAATACATGACACATTATTTTGTTCTTCCTCAAATACATGTAGGCCTACATCAAATATTATTATAATGTTCTTTCTCGGGTATTTCCCTTATTAGAAGGATGTTTTTCTTCCTCATTAAATACGTCACAAATTATATCGTTTTTCTTCAAATACGTCACGTATTATATCGTTCTTTCTCAGACCCCCCCCCTCACGGCGGTGCCACTGATTGAATTGTCTCTCTTTAGGCCATTCCCAAAGGGGGGACATTTCTCGTTCATGCACAGTAGAATTGTAAATGGGCTGATTCACCAATGTCACGCTCATAACTGTGCCTGATCTGCAACAAGGAACTGCTACTTTTTCTTTCCTAATCCGTACTATTGTCATTTTTCCTCTACTTCTTTTGTATGTTTGTCACACTCTTGTGACCCACTATTTCCGGGGTGCCTTGATAGTCGAAGTAGACTTTGTGCTGTTGAAGCTAGAGAGGTGAGCAGAGTAAGTCTGATTCCCTGTAAGGACTTCTCTGTTGACATCCACCCCTTGGCACTTATATGACCTTATCCAGTAGCGAGCGCCGTAAAATCTCTACTAAAACAAAGACTTTCTCAGATACGTCACATGATACATGTATGTTATGTTCTTCTTCCTGAGATACGTCAAGTATTATGTCGTCTTCTTTTTCCTCAGATACATCATTTCCACATCTAACGGTCACGCAGAGCGGGAGTTCCCCTATATCAGGTGAATGACCTGGCTCCTTTCCCCCTTCCTTTTATAGAGGCCTACCTACCTACTTCTAATTAGTTTTGTGAACTATTTAAGGATATAGATGCCGCATATTGTGCCTTTTAAACCTTCTTCTAGTTAGTTATTCTAGTTACTTATTTCAGGATGTAGCGGACATTTTATGACTTTTAGTTTTGTTCAAACGCATATTGTTACTAGCCTATACCTTTTCGCCCTTCCTTTTATAGAGGCCTACCTACCTACTTCTAATTAGTTTTGTTGACTATTTAAGGATATAGAGGCCTTTTAATGTGTCTTTTTAACCTTTTTCTTTTAGTTTTGTTCAAACATATGTATGTGTGTGCCTAAAGAGAGGTACCAAAGTCGGATTTTAACCTTTATGACTTAAGGGTTGTACGTAATAGAACATTCAATGCTGAACACAGTGGGTTTATTTATTTTTTTAATATATTTTTTTTAGATATCTCAAGTAGTTTTTGAGATATTGCACATTTTGCAATGTAGGGTATAAAGATATAATTTTGAGAAATTAGAGTTAGTTCAGAACACATACAAACTTTTTAAAAATGATGATTCAGTTCTTTCTAATGTATTTATTCATGGAAATTTCATTTCCAATTCGGCATTCAGCTGACACCAATTCATCAATACCATGATTAGAATTCAACGGTCAAACCTAGCAGGGAAGAGAACACATGCTCCTAAAATAGATTTTAACACCTTTTAATAAGCAGTTTTCATTATCTTTTTTTAAAACGTACCCTATCCTCAAAATAATTCCCCCAGAAATATTTAGAAGTCAAATCAATGAAAACTCTTTTAACACATTGTTGAAAACTGGCGGAACTATCATTTTAAAAAAATACAAACACATTTTGGTCGAAAGTGATTATTTGTCATTGTCAGCCTGTAGCTCAAAATGGTCTGTGGCGACTTTTGGTACCTTTATTTAGGCACACACACACATATTATATTATTATGCCTTTATCTTCTAATTAGTTTTGTTTTCTATTTACAAACGTAGCAGCCACATAATGATATTTTGTCTTTTTAACCTTTTTGTCTAGTTAGTTTTGTTACCTATTTAAAGATGCAGCGGGCGTATAATGTCTTTTAATCCTTTTTCTAAGCTTACTTAGTTTTGTTCGAACAAATAATGCTGTGCCTTTTTGCTCGACCTTTTATAGAGGTCTGTCTTCTTCTATCTTGTAAGTAGTTTTGTTATCTATTTATAGACGTAGCGGCCACTTAATAATATTTTGTCTTTTTAACCTTTTTGTCTAGTTAGTTTTGTTACCTATTTAAAGATGCAGCGGACGTATAATGTCTTTTCAGCCTTTTTCTAAGCTTACTTAGATTTGTTCGAACAAATAATGCTGTGCCTTTTTGCTCGACCTTTTTCAACTACATACGGTCATAGCGTCTATAAGAGCGCCCTACACACAAGTTAATTGTTTTCACAAGAGTTCACACAACGGCTTGGGTGTATTTTGCGGTTACGTTAAACAATGTATGGTTTTGAAAAAAGGATTAAAAACAGTTTTTTCTTATATATATGTATATTTTTTTACATACTGCTATAATCTCCATTGTTTTTCTCTCTTTCCAGTGACACAGGCACCCACCCCCCTGAGAGCTGTATCTTTGGTCTCCTTCTGGCGATTTACTCCTTTGCAAGTAAGTCGAGTTACAGTTGACCGACGCAACGTCCAGCTACCGGAAAAACTAAAACAAGAATAATGTTTTAAACAAAGTTTTACAGTACTTGCAACACAAAAGGGTCATCATATAAGCGCTGAAGATTTAAGGTGATACTTCACGCCACTTTAGAATTACGAAGTTCTAGCTGACATTTTTGGCCGTGTTGAGTTGCTAAGAGCGTGAGGCTAGAAACTAAAATCGTACAGTTATTCGGATTTGTTGTCAAGATAGTCAAACAATTGCGTACAAAAAAGCTTAACATGTGAAACTCAACATTTTGAACGTCAAATTTCTCAAAACTAGGTACTGAGCAAATATAACTTTGAAATTTTTGGGTAGGGACTGGTAAGTAACATACAAAGAAAAGAAGAAGGAGAGATCAGGACGGCATACGTTTGACAGAAAAGAGGGAGTAAACCCACTCACTCCTCCCCC
>NW_004797598.1:11338-13719 GCF_000002075.1 Aplysia californica
ATTGGCCATGACAGACAGAGTGAGAAGCCCGCTTCCTGAATGATCTAACTTGTGTCGACAGTTGTGAAAAAACCCATCTAAATTAGGATAAAGTTAAAAAGGAGGTCAGCTCATCTAATGGTAATATCCCCCCCCCCCCCAGAGAGCAGTATCTTTGGTGCTCGTCTGACTATTTACTCCTTTACAAGTCAGTTGGGTATGTCACAAGACCCAAAGGACTTGCCAAAACAATCCTACAAAGAAAGAGAAAGAGAGGAAGGCAGAGCAGGCAGGAGATGGGAGGACATTGGACAACATCACAGAGTGGACAGGGAAGACAATGGGTGACAATCTGAGGAAAACAGAGGACAAAGAGAAATGGCGAGAGCGGGCTGTCAGTGTCAGAAGCAGTGGTGCCCCCACGACGGTTGCCTCAGTCGAATTCTAGTCCACCAGAGTCTGTGGTGTAGTGTAACAGTTAGGCGCTTTGCTGACGTACGCTGGAGACACGAGTTCAACTCTTGAGTGGGTAGAATTTTTTATTCTGTCAGTACCTCGGTCTTCCTGATGGGATGTTGTACACCTTCCACAGTACAGGTTGGCACTGACAGTTGACAGGCAGCGTTGGAATTGGAAGCCTGCCTCAGTGATGATCTAAACGGTGTCGATTTTATAATTTTAAATTAATATTAACCCTCTTCTTACGCCCTGGAGTCATTTTGTAACCCCGGGGCTGTATCTTTCACATTTTAGAATACTTCGAGTACGAAGATCTCTTCGAAACTTTCAGTACTTTAAAAAAAATCATTTTGACAGACTGCTATGCAAGGCGCTCGGATCGGAATTAAACGAGTAAATTTCCTCTTTGGAAAGGGGTGGCACAGAGTTCCCCACGTCGAATGGATACGATAGTAAAACAAGACCCACGAATAGGGTTAATTAATTAATTTATTAATTAATTTTTTTTTTGGGGGGTGGTGTTTGAAACCTTATTTAAATTTAAAAGCAATAATTACAGTAGAGTCTATTCAAACGGTCATCTATTCCAAACAATCACCTGTATAAATGAACACCTCTCGCCTACCTTTCGCGTAAAATTAGCGAGAAAATGGCCGTCAAAGTCTGGTGACTTCCATCATAACTCGAGACTCTTTAGAAACTTACAAATGCACACTTTTTGTTGCTTTTTTTTTTATCAACTATTCTTTTTTCAGTAGAATTCACACACAATTATGTTTTAGATAGACGTAAAAGGTGTTTAGCCAACCCACTCCCCCCCCCCCCAAAAAAAAAAGGGGGGGAAATAAAAAAAAAAATAAAAAGAAGAAGAAGAAGAGAGACACAAAATTATGGTCTGGGGGAAAAGGGGGGGGGGATTAAAAAAAAAATCGATTAAAACAATTGCCAAACGAGCAGGAAAATACTGATTTCTTCGATTTCATAATTTTCACGAGCACCTTATTTCACAATATGATATATGCCATACCACCCCCCTCCACCCCCACCCCCAAACAAAACAAAAAACAACCCATAGTCCCAGACAAAATCATGTATTTGCAGTCTCTTTTGCAACACGATTAGTGAATGTCACGTTCTGTTTCCTAGTTTCTAATTTGTTAGCCTTGCTTTACAATCGGTACGATTTGAAATAATTAGCTAGACTGCTTTTTAGTCACGAAGGGGAAAAACCCATAAGTGAGGCAGCGTGGTGGAATCAGGCTCTCGTTAATTTTTGGGCATGTAGAGTTATTGGCATCATTTTAAAGCTTGTTCACTTGTCTTTATTTTGATTTTTTTAAAAATCCAATTATCCTGAATACAAGTCGAGATATTTGCGAAAGACGGAGGTAGGGGTCACCTGTTTCAGAGGTAGAAATTAGAGAAAAAATGGCAGTCAAAGATTAGTTATTTCCTTAGCTTAAGAATCCATGGTAACTGAAAATTTACATTTTTTAAAGCCTTTAATCAGCATTTTTCAGAAAAATTCACACAGAAATGAGTTCTTTAATGGGCATGAAAGGTGTTGAGCCAAAAAACAAAAATTCGATAAAAAAATTCACAAACCTGCGGAAAAATGCAAGTTTCTTCATTTTGATTATTTTGACGAGAGCCTGATTCCACCACGCTGTCTCACAATTTATTATTATAATAAAATGACAAACTAGCAGTTACGCGCAAGCTTTGTTCCTCAGCAAAAGTATTTTGATTAGCTGCTTCATTTTTCTCGTGTGCTCTCGTGTGGTCAACTAATGCGGTTAATTGGTTTTGTTGATTGTTCGTGATTTTGCCCACTCGATCTCTACTCTCCTTCTCTCCATCTCTCTCCTCATCTCTCTCTTTCTCTGTCTCTGTCTGTCTGTCTGTCTGTCTGTCTGTCTGTCTGTCTGTCTGTCTGTCTGTCT
>NW_004797598.1:15198-16785 GCF_000002075.1 Aplysia californica
CTCCCCGCCCCTCTTCTTTTTTTTCTTTCTTTATCCAAACAGGTTTTCAATCATTTAAAAAAAATCAGTGTTTCAATCTTTTGTCCAAACGGTTCTTGTTTTTAAAATCTCTTTATTTCTTCGAAATTGTTTTTCAAACTGCTGTAACAAACAATTTTCAATGAAATTTTTTCCCAAACTGTTTTTAATATGTTTTTCCAAATACTTTTTCAATATGTTTTTCCAAGTAGGTAATCTAGTTATTTTTCACCCTGTTTTGTTTTTCAAAACAGTTTTTCCAATTTTTCAACCTGTGTCTGTCGGTGGTTGGCAGTTGCTCTGGGGTGGTTTGCTCCTTCTTTCCTGACAAACATCTGATTCTGTCGTATTCGTCCTTATGATCTCTCTTCCTTTTCTTAGTGTTTGTTACCCTCTTGCAACACCTCTAATCTCTGACACTTATATGACCGTATACTGTTGCAAGTCCCGTGGAGCTCTTACTAAAACCAAACGTAAGTATACACCCTCTAAAATCCATAAGAGTTAAGCAGGCTTCAGCCGCCACGCGGGTAAAATTCAAAATTTCATACCAACTTAAAATGTTTCATAATGTTACCCGCGCACTCATATGACCTTATGTGTCCCCTGGGTTTTATGCACCCCACATAATTTAGCAAATCTAATCATTTTTTTGCAAAATTTCTGATTATTTTCCTTTATCAGTCTTTGTTAAAATTAACAGAATCGAATAATTTCACATTTTTTGGGCTCAGTTTGCGCAATTTCATAAATTTGGTGTGTGCATAAAACCACAGGGACAGCCTTATGCAGTGCAGCTGCGAGCGCCGTAAAACACTTACAAAAGCAACAACAACAACAACAACAACAACAACAACAACAACAACAGCAACAACCAAACAAAGAAAACCACCCCCCCAAAAAAGCAGCAAACACCCCCCCCCCAAAAAAAAAGGAAAAAAAAAGAAACAACAACCCCAAACAAACCACCCTACTCTGTTCCCAGCGCTCATCACGGTGCACAGCAGATGGGAGGTGGTTCGCCGTTACCACCAGGACAACAAGTGGAACCAGCTGGTGAATAATGCCGCCTTCCTCTGTGGCATCGTGGCAGCCGGTGGGACCTTGATCGTAGCCACTTTCCAGGTGAGTCTTAGTCTTAACGAATCATTGGTTTAGATTGCCTTTCAACTACCTGTCCCCGGGGTATAATATCATAATGCAAAACAAACATTTCAAATTCTGAAATTATGCAAACTGAGCCCAAAAAAAGTGAAATTATGCGATTCTGTTAATTTTAACCCAAAAAAGTCTATTATCATAAGGCTAGATCTATACGGGTCGCACACTTAAAATAGTGCTCAGTATTTCACGGCAATGCGCGATAGTATCGAATGAAAGTACGACTTGAATTAAACCAAAGATAGTACATAACAAGGTGGGTCACTCAGCCAAAAAAGTGTCCGCCGGAAGTCCGCTCTTTGCTCCAGATGGTGCTGAAGTCTGTTTTGAAGCTCTCTTTCGTTTTTCCAGAAGAAGAATAGGAATAGCACCTCCTTGCGTGCGCAGATCGACTGCTGTTCATCAGCA
>NW_004797598.1:19287-20363 GCF_000002075.1 Aplysia californica
TACATGTGCATGTGAACGTATTATTATATTATTATATTTACCATTTCACAGCAAAGTTCTCTTTGTGGAGACCAATCTTATGGTATATCATCTCCTCTCCTTTCATTTAATCATCTCTATCTTAACTCCTCTCATCTCATCTCTATTCCTCCTATCTCGTCCCCTCTATTCTCCTCTCAAGACTCATCTCCTCCACTCTCCTACCCCCTCCTCCCCTCTCATCTTATCTCACCCCATGGGGCGTCGGTGGCCTAGTGGTTAGGCTACTGGACTCGCAATCTTGAGGTTGCAGGTTCGTGGGTTCGAGCCGCGGGCCCGACGTTGTGTCCTTGGGAAAGGCACTTTACGCGAATTTTCCTTACTTCACCCTGGTGGGAATGGGTACCCAGCTATGGACAGTGAAAGATCTTGTCAGTTTGCTAGTGTTTGAGCGCTTAACCAGCTGCTTTCACTGTATGCTTCCCGGGAATCTGAGAATGTTTCTGAGTGTTCTGTGGTCTGCTGGGGTAATTATATTATTGTGTAATATAGCGCATAGAGCATGCCTTTTGAGTGGGGCCATACGCTATACAAATGCTATATATCATTATTTATTATTATTAATATATCATACGAAATCGGACTTATTTTTTTAAAACCTTTCATCCTCAGGCCTACGACATCCATATAGGATCGACATCGTTCGAGTGGGCGACAGCCGGCTTAATTTCCCTCTACTTCCTCTCCTTCGTGGTGGAGTTTCACCACATTGACATTGGACTGCCGGTGATTTCTGTAACAACCCAGGTGCAGCCACGCCCATCTTCCTCCTTGACCAGTGGTCATTGTAATGTGGGTTACTTGGAGCACTCGGATGATGATGGTACCGTCTTCCAACGGCCGAGAACTGTAGAACAAAATTGTGTGGAGAATGGAGATACTTCATGAAGATATTGAGTGTAATAGATTCCTGTTGGATCGACGCAAGGCACGCTATAATAACGTGACTAGCCGTATAATATATTTTCATATTATGTATGAGACAGGGAGGGAGAAAGGGAGAGAGATAACAGGGAGCGGGGGAGGGAGGGAGGGAG
>NW_004797598.1:26285-59245 GCF_000002075.1 Aplysia californica
TTATGTGAAAAAAATGATCACATTTTGCTAAATTATGCTGGGTGTATAAAACCACGGGGACAGGAACTTATGTTCAGCTTAGTCTTTTTTTGTGTCTTATGTACATGTATGCCTATAGTCCTGAAGGTCACATATATATATATATATATACACTTTAAACTTTTTTCTTGCTCGAAGGAGAGGGGGGAAAGGGAAGGGGGGGGGGTAATTTAACGAGGATCTCCGGCTTTCGGCTGGTATGTTACATCCTTCTTCTCAGCCTAAGTTGAGTCTGAAACGTCATGTATCTCCTAAATATATCCCGAATTGTGTCGATAGGGGCGTAAAAAACGACATAACACACACACACACACACACACACACACACACACACACACACACACACACACACACACACACACACACACACACACACATGTTTAGCTTTTGGTTGGACAAGACCGAAAGGTTTGTAGGGCATTGGTGGAGTTGTCTGTTGCATTGGTTTCATAGGTAATCCCTTGCATCACAATACGGTCAAATGAGAGATATTACATGTAGTAATAGTGCAGCTATAAGATCACCAGGTGGCCACGGGACTACGGATGCGGGGACTCCTGTGTGCCCCTTGCAACTGGAATGGCCGTTAGTTAAGATTTACATCCCTAGCAACACAATGAGGTTATTTGAGAGACGCCATCTCAAATTTCAACATCATTCTGCCATAAAACATTGACTTCATGTGAGCCAGGTATCAAAGCCCATTGAACCTCTGAAAAAAAATGTTTTTATTTTTCCATATAGCCTCCTGTGGGATCTGAGCCAAGGAGGACCTTCTGCTCTGCAGGCGAGTGACTTAGCCTTGGAATTAGACTAGATTATGGATATTTAGAACTTAATATGGAGATACGACATTTGTACTCGGAGGCATTCAGTTCAATTTTTCAGAAAACTGGATTTAAAAAAAAAACACAACTGTTTCTCAATTCCACAGGAAAACAGCAATCTGTGAAAACTTTTCAAGTTGAAACATTGATTATTATCACACAAACAAAGGGTAACAGTTAGATGAATGAGTTGGTGATTGATTTGAATCTGGAGCCATCTCAAACTTTGAAGGCTTATTTCTCCTAACCGGAGTGCGTGGACATAAATAATAATAATAATAATAATAATAATAATAATAATAATAATAATAATAATAATGATAATGATAATGATAATGATGATAATATATAACATTTATATAGCGCATTTCCAAAAAAAGTAGCTCAATGCGCTTTTCATTGGAATACCCATTTTTCAAAAATCTTTCTTACTACGTCCTTTCTTCTCATGCAATATACATCAATGCACACACACACACACACACACACACACACACACACACACACACACACACACATACACACACACATACACACACACACACACACACACACAAACACACACACGCAGAGATTATTTTCATCCAGATATAGGAACAGAACAACTATAATGAAAGATAACGTTAAAAGCTTATGAGGGATAGGCCTGTAGGAACAGAACATGTTTAAGATGTCTTTTGAAGCTATCGACATAGGACAGTTGGACTCTGGGCCGACGAAGTGTCGTAGATTAGAGTTAGTTTTAGTAGAGGTTTTTCGGCGCTCCTAACTGCATAAGGTCATACGAGTGCCAGAAGATTGGAGGTGTACAAGAGAGTAACAAACATAAAAAAGAAGAAGGGGAGGCAAGGACGATAGATGTTTGATAAGAAAGAGGGAGCCAGCAAACTACACAGAGCACCCGCCAACCACCCACTTCCAATTTCATCCAACATAATATGTTCATTAGAGGAAAGATCAGGTGACAGAGTTGGCCAGTCTAGGATATTAATGCGAATGTTCTGGAGTTGTTCAGCAGCCGAGCCCTGCGATTAACTTAATTAAGTGGCTGGAGCATATGCCCGGAATCTGGTCCGTTGGGCTTCA
Organism: Aplysia californica; assembly: GCF_000002075.1. NCBI lineage: Eukaryota > Metazoa > Mollusca > Gastropoda > Aplysiida > Aplysiidae > Aplysia > Aplysia californica. The sequence goes on from NW_004797598.1 coordinate 28,238, forward strand.
GGTTTATATAATATATACTATACGTACCCCGAACATGATTCTTCATAGTTCACGTGATTATCGCCCTAAATGGATGACTTTGTGTAAATTCTTTGTCTCTGCATTAATTATAAAAATGTCTTGGTTATGGTCCCAAATCGATTGAAATATCTTTGTGCCTACTGCCTCAGCCTACGTGACAGGGTCTACTCCTCACCACGGGGTTTTATGCACCCCGCATAATTTGATCATTTCTTTGCATAATTTCTGATTATTTTCCTTTATCATTCTTTGCTAAAATTAACAGAATCGCATAATTTCACATTTTTGGGCTCAGTTTGCATAATTTCAGAATTTTTCTTGCACAAAACGACGGGGACAGCTATTGTTGTAAGGATCCCCCCCCCCCCCCCCCCCCCCCCCCCCCCCCGAAAAAAGCAACAACAAACACACCGCCCCCAAAATAAAACAAAATAACAACAACAACAACAAAACCAGAAGTAAACAAGTACATACACACAGACACTGACAAGATTTAGACTACACATCGTGTACATTCGTACTGTACACTGGAATGTAAAACTGACAGTAAGAGGGTATTGGTCTATTACAGGGGACTCAAGCTCATTATATGGTCGCTTTTAAGCACAAGGGGGGTATCCCGAAAAATGTTGTTTTGAGAAAGTCGAAGGTAAAGTTTCTGCCCTTGTTCCGTTTCTTTAAAAGACAAGGAGAGTTTTCTCTATTGCCAAACAAATATACACACTAATGAAACCAAACTTCTCCTATAAGCAGAGCAATACCCACTTTTGGTAAAGGTCAAAATTTCTGGAACCCCCGAAATCTGGGTTGGCCCGCTTGTCTTTAAAAGCGACCATTTAAATTTAAGATCCATCAAGACTTTCATCAACAGATGTATGAGGAGTACCCAAATAATTAAGTGACATGATACACATAAGAAAAGAAGAGCTGTGAGGGAAAGGACAGGACAAAAGGATATAGAAGTAGAAATAGGACTTAAAAACTGGCGATGGATGGGTCACACTCTCAGAAAGCCTAGAAGCCTAGCGGAAACATCACAAGACAATCGCTGCAGTGGAATGGAATCTACAGGGAGCACGAGGCAGGGGCAGGCCACGGGAAACATGGAGATGTGTGGAAAGAGACATGAGAGAGATGAAGCTCACTTGGAACGAGCCTGGATTACTTGGAAGGACGGCCCAGGACAGAGATTAAATCAGGGACGCCACTCAACTTTTTTTTAAATAGCTGAAAATCCACGCGCCACGGTACCGCTAACATGAATATCAATTTGAAACCCAAAGGGTGTACATAGATTCTATCTCGATCTCAATAACGGAATAGCGGATCAGGATCAACAAAATACCGGAAAAGTAGCATCCCTGATTAATTAAATGGAAGGAGCTTGTATGTGGCCTATACCCAGCCAGGGGTGAAAGGGATTGATGAGTACCCCGTCCTCCTAATTTCAAATGGTTTGAGGTTTGGTATCGTTTACCACTTCTAAAACAGAGAAGTTTTTCAATACTGTTTCAGATACTGATTTCATTTTTTCCCTTCTAATTCTAATTTATAGTGGAGCCACTACACACACACACACACACACACACACACACACACACACACACACACACACACACACACACACACACACACACACACACACAGCAGTGACAAAATAATGTCCAGACCATGCTTCTTAGAAAATTTGTTGCTTTTATTGACTGATGGAAATCTGCTTGTATACAAAATGGGCATGGAAAACGTAAATTTACACCTTATTATGTACATTATTTTACAATTGCAAAAAGACTCATTCATCAAGGTCAAGAATGGGAACGATGTACATTTCACAATGAGGGTAGTTCATAATTTAATAGATGACAGTATTGACAGACACGTAAAATGGCAATATGAAACATAATATGTACATTGTTGACTGTTCCAAATGGAAGTGCGTTATGCGTTTTTAATCTCAGAACAATATCTCCCTTGCAAGAGCTCTATTCTTGGACATAATAAATACACATTTTTTGGTGTTGATATTGATTTTTTTTTTTTTTTTCCTTTGAGCCAAGTCCACAATTGCCCCATCCTTCTCAGTACTTTTTAATGCCTACAAATAGAACGCATTTATTAAGTGTTACCGGAAAAGCAGAACTAAAATCTTACAGAAGAGTTATTCAGATGACATTAACTCTCCTTGTATTGACGGCCATTTAATCAGCTCGATCTGTGGTGTCGAGGCCGCGCCAATTTAATCGACCGCAAGTTCAGTTGCTGTTTCTGTTCGTTTAACCAGTTTGTTTTTCTTTTATCGCAAAACATTTCAACACCTTCACAGGTTAATGAGCTCTTCTTCCTACATCACTTTCTGAAAATCTACAGGTTTATCGTGGCCCTTCTTTGCTTGGTTTGCCTGTTCTCAAGCATCTTTCAATGTAACGATATAATGGAGAAATCATATTATACTATAAGTTCCTCTGACTGACACATTAGGCTATATTAGTTAGCGACACTTGGAAGTTTATCTGTGGAAGTCCTGAGACAGAGATTGGGACAGTCTCTTTGCCAGTTTCCTGAGCATCATCAAGTCTCTCTTGAGCCAATCACCGAGTGACCATCTTCATCATCCCTTAGTTCTAGTATGAGTTTTACTGAACTTGCAACACAAATATAGGTCATTCATTTCATTAAAAGTGTTAAAGGTTAGAGGCGTTACTAAAGACAAAGAGAAATAGACAAAGAAAAGAAGGAGAAGAGATAAAGGCGATAGATTTGCTTGATAAGAAGAAGAAATAAATAACAAATCACACAAGAGAGAGCATCCGACAACCACCCACACATCGTCCCCCCAGGCCTACAACAACAGGTGTAAAAAAAAAAAAATAAACCGAGGAAGGAAAGCAAATGTGTGTGGGAAAATAAGCCTTGAAATGGTATAGATTTATTAACGCATTTATCAACACTATTAGGTTACTTAAGTGAAGGGAAAATAAGCAAATAAGCCTTAACTTGCATACATAGATAGGGGGCCTGCAAATTACATTATATTTTTATAATCAAGACAGCCTATTATTTATATATTTATTTTTATAGTAGAGGGTTTTACGACGTTCGCAACTGCATAAGGTCATATGAGCGCCAAGGGGTGGGTGTCAACAGAGAAGTCTTTACAGGGAAATCAGACTTACTCTGCTCACCTCTCTAGCTTCAACAGCACAAGGTCTGCTTCAATTATCAAGGCACCCCGGAAATAGCAGGTCACAAGAGAGTGACAAACATACAAAAGAAGTAGAGGAAAATGACAATAGTAAGGATTAGGAAAGAAAAAGCAGCAGTTTCCTGTTGTAGATCAGGCACAGTTATGAGCATGACATGAATCAGCCCATTTACAATTCTACTGTGCTTGAACGAGAAATGTCCCCCCTTTGGGAATGGCCTAAAGACATTACAGTCAGTGGCACTGGCCCGCGGAGAAGACAGCATATCCCCACCTCCAGTCGGTAAAAAAGAAGTTTGACAGACTTGCCTCTCCCCCCCCCCCCCCCCATGCCATTTTGAATTCCCAGCCCCATGTGAACTCTGAAAAGATTTGCCGTCTTCAGAACCAGATATTGGAAATACAGTCTGGCATGAAGAACACAGACACAAAAAACTCAAAATCCTGGATATCTCGTACAATTTGCCAGTCCCCAAATGATATTTCTTTAATTTTTCGAAATCAGATAACCCCTTCCTGACCTCTATGACGAACACCTTTTGACATATTTCTTATACATAGATTTATATATAGAGAGACAGAAGCAAGATTCTGCTGTGACAAACGGCGTTCATCATGCCTTGTGAAACTGGCTGCCCATTTCATCCAGATAGCTGCTGACCTGATCAATGTGAGGACCCTGTACCGACACAGAGGGGGTGGATAGTGGTAGTGGTGGTGGTGGTTGGGGGGAGATTTCTTACACAGTCTTCAAGGAGTGTCATCGGGTAACTCATCTCTAGTTAGATATTTTGGGCTGCATTTTTATGCAACGGTGAAAGCAAGATCACCAAAAACGATGCTGCCAACCACCCACCCACTCCAGCATGTTGGAGTTATGCGTGTCGACTGTACATTTTATTCAAACCCTGAGCAACCCGGGGAAGACATCCCTATTTTAGGTCATGGCATCTCGCCAAAGGGCAAGAGCTTAAATTTACATGAAAAATAAATCGAGTAAGATGTGGCGTCGCCCCTTTGAGACTCAACTCTCATGTAGGTGAATGAACACAAGTTACCAAACACTCTGAGAGTTGAGTTACATTTTGGGTAAAAGAGGGGCGCACTGACAAAACAAAGGTCTCTTTCTAGTGCTGTGAAAAATTAAAATGTGACAGATAAATAACAGAAGGAATTGCAACAACAACAACAACAACAAAAAAAAAGAAAGAAAAAAAAAAAGGAGAATTTATTAGCACCATCCTCCAACCACATGCCAAAGACCTCGTTTCTTTTGCCTGGTCGTAAAGAGTTGGCCCCCACATCATTGCAAAAAAGTTGTCTTTTAAACAGAGGTGCCACATAGTTTTTTGAAAAACCCATAAGAACTGGAAATTTTTATGACCCCCTGGTAACCCTTACACAGGGACTAAAAAATTTGAGGATCATATTGTCTAAAAATGCATCCAATATCAAGACTTTTTCGAAGCAATCCGCCTGAAGTTGGGTGGAAACCGGACAAACGTAGAAATCCGGATTTATCCAGAAAATCGGCACCTCCGTTTAAAAAAACAACAACACAACTGACCAGCCTCAGAACATGCAGTCTTTGGTAAAATGTGCTGGGCATGACAAGAACTTTTGAACCTTGTATGTACTATGACAATAGAATGAAATGAAAAACACACACAGAAGAACCCACTTCTGACAAAGTTTGTTACAACTTAGCTTTCTCGCAACAGTCTCAGTCCCACTACCAATTGTTGTAGTTAACTCCTGACACGTCAGTGTCTTCGGTGACACGAGGTACAGTTGTGTCAGGCATTATGCACGCCGTTGTGACCAACAGGGCCTTTATGAACAAGTTTTTCTTCCGCTTCCTCATTATGCACATCTGGGCAAACTCAACTTCACTGAAGCAAAGAGACCCTTATTGAAAGCAGCCGCCGAGATATAAGTGTGGCAGGAAAAAGCTCTCCAGTCCGCTTAATGACGGAGAAGACGTTTAACAGCCTCAAAGTCTACAGGGAAGGCCCTGGCGAAAGCTACCCCCCCCCTCCCCCGTCCACTTCATGAAGGCAGGAAGGAAGGAGAAGGCTTTTAACGGCCTCAAAGTCAGAGACAATTCTTGGTGTCGTCACATAAAACCAAGAGTTTAAATGGGATATCACAAGGACAATCAGACTTCAGCCCCACTCTACAACTCTAGTGCTTTGATTATGGTGTCTCTGTCTTTGAGCGCTTTCACTATTGCATCTTTCTCTTTCTTCGTCGGCGACTTCTTCTTCTGCCTTGCGTTCTGGATTTTTCTGTATGCATCCATGACCTGAAAAGGGGGGGAAAAAAATAGTTGAAGAGAGAGGAGGAAGCAGGAAAAAGCAAGGCAAGGCAAAGCAAGCTATACAAAGAGAGACAAATTACACGTGTATCAGCATAAAACAGTCAATTGCACTAGAAAATGTAATGATTATGCATTTTTGTGTAATTCTATGAGCCGTTCTGCGTGAACGCTGCACGCATTTTTATGCCATTGTAAGCTACTAGTATATCTTGTAAAGTGCACTGAGCTTTGTAAATTTTCTAAATGTGCTATACAAATGCTGTGTATTATTATCATCGTCATTATCATTTTTAATATCATATCATTACTATTACTATTATAATCCATCATTATTATTACTATTATTATTATTATCACCACTATTATTACTTTCATTCTTATCACTACCATTCTTATTGATATTACTATTATCATCATTATTATTACCATTTTTAACATTTCATCTCCAGCGAGCCACTCCAAAGACAGCGGCTCGGGCAAATTCCTTTACGACGACTTCGACATCAAATTACTTTTTGGCAATTGCCGAAAACAGGTCTCTTTTACCGGAAGTACATTCATTAGATGAAGAACTATCAAAACAGGTTTGCTAGTTTCGATTTTATGACCCATTTAATAATGTTTTTGTCACTTTTAGATTTAGCACCAAAAAAGGGCCTCGGCGTAGTGGGTTCATCCCCCTCGGAGATAAAGAGTTAACAAGGGTCTCACCTCAGAGTCTGCAGCCTGCAGCTTCTTTTTGAGGTCTTGCCGGGCCATGTCCTCCTGGCCCTGCCTGTACAAACTCTTGAGAATGTTGATATTTTGTTGGCTGATGGCTCGCAGCTCCTGCTGCTTCCTCCGCAGCTCCGCCAGCACCTCGTCGTTGGGATCGTCCTCTTCCTCCTCTTCTTTCTCCAATATGCCTGAAGATGATAGTTAGTTTTAGTAGAGGTTTTACGGCGCTCGCAACTAACAGCATAAGATCATATAAGGCGTCAGAAGATTAGAGGTGTTACAAGAGAGTAACAAACATACAAAAGAAGAAGGGGAGATAAGGACGATAGATGTTTGATAGGAAAGAAGAAGCAAACCACACCAGAACACCCGCAAACCACCCATTGAAGATGATAATGATAGCAATAATAATAATAATTATAATAATAATAATGATGACGATAGTAACTATTCTCTTCTATTTCCAAATACGCCTTAGGATAATAATAACTGATAATAAGATCCTCTTCTTTATCCAATATGCCTTAAGATGATAATTATAACAATAATAATAATAACGATGATAATTATGATGATAATAACGATCCTCTACTTTTTTCAATATGCCTGAAGATGATAATGATAATAATAATAATAATAAGGATGATGATTATGATGATAAATCTGTCTTCTTTTTCCAATATGTCTGAAGATGATAATAATAATGAAAACAATCCCCTTCTTTTTCCAATATGCCTTAAGATGATAATGCTAACAACAACAACAATAATAATAATAATAATAATAATAATAATAATAATAATAAATGATAATGATAATAGCAATCCCTCTTCTTTTTTCAATGGGTGTGAAGACAATAATAATAACAATAATAAAAATGATGATTATGATGACGATAACAAACAATGATAACGATAATTACGGCGGTAATAACAATTGTTATAATATAATAGTAATAGTCTCCATGAATGGAGCTAGTAATCCATAGATGGTTTTGATACATAAAGTTTGGTTTGCAGTTCAAGAGACACAACTGTTTTAAAGCGTGAAAATAAACATCAACACTTTCAGAGCAGTGACAGCCCCTAAATCCTAGCACTTTCTAGAAATGCCAAGCCCTAAATGGAAAAACAAATAAATAGCAATCTTACCCTCCAGTGCAAAGACCCATGTCAAACCTTTATTTCTCCAAGGAATTAATTCCTACAAAGAATGATACTAAAAAAATAACAGTTCTATTACGGTAGCTGAAGACTTTAAAGGCCACACGGGCTGAAAAACAGAACACAGCTTGGTTATCGACAACTGTCAAAGTTAGCACTGACCCCCTAAATTGACAAAGGTCAAAAATGGCCTCGAAAGGGTTATTCGTTTTTAGTAAGAGTTTCACGGCACTTGGAACACAATAAGGTCATATAAGTGCCGAAGATTAGAGGCGTTACAAGAGAGTAACAAACACCAAAAAAAAAGAAGGAGAGGAGATAGAGACGATAGATTTTTTTACAGGAAGGAAGGAGCAAACCACACCAGAGCACCCGCCAACCACCCACATTGAAAGGGTTAAGTACAGCAAGGACAGGTCAAACCACCGTCTTGTGTGGCAGTAGTAGGTCACAATACCTTGCTCTTCTAGCTCTTTGCGTATTCTCCTCTCCAACGTGGCTGGATTTCCAATATTGAGCTGCTTGGCAAGCATGCGTGGGGATATGGCAGGTGCTTCGTCAGCACACTCTGGTGAACAAAGCACAGAGAGATGTAGTAAGACATCGCCATTTTAGTTTTAGTGAAGGTTTTTCGGCGCTCGCAACTGCATAAGGTCATATGAGCACCAGAACATTAGAAGTGTTACAAGAGAGTAACAAACATAAAAAAGGAGAAGGGGAGATAAAGACGATAGATGTTTTTTGTTTTAGTTTTCGTAGAGGTTTACGGATAGGAGGTGTTACAAGAGAGTAACAAACATAAAAAAGAAAAAGGGGAGAGATAGACGATAGATGTTTGACATGAAAGAAGAAGCAAACCACACCAGAGCACCCGCCAACTACCCACCCACAGATAGATGTAGTAAGACATCACAATTTGACACAACAACACGACTGCAATTCGATAAAGTAGATACAGATATAAGACATCATGACTGACAAAACGACAAGACTTTTTTTGTTGTTTTGTTTTGTTTTGGTAAGTGTTTTACGGTGCTTGTAACTGCATAAGGTCTTACAATACAGAACAACATAACAGTGCAGTTGGACAAAGCAGAGATAGATGTAGTAAAGTAAGACATCATGATTTGACAAAACAACTTTTAATTTCGGTAAAAGTTTTACGGCACTTGCAACAAATAAGGTCATATAAATGCCAAAGATTGGAGGTGTTACAAGAGAGTAACAAACACAAAAAAGGAGGAGGAGAGACAAGGACGATAAGATGCTTGATAGAAAAGAAGGAGCAAACCACACTAGAGCACCTGCCAACAACTCATACAACACGACTGCAATTTTGGACAAAGCAGAGACGTAAGACATCACGATTTGACAAAAGCACATGATTGTGCTTAAAGACAGACGACCCCCACCTCCTTCAATCGCAAATATCTAGACTTCTACTCAAGATAGATGAGTACTTTTTTCATTGAAAGCAAGACAAATGAACAAGCTTTAAGAATATATATACCAATAATTCCACATTCGCAAAAATTGACGAACGCCTGATTCCAATGTGTCGTAACACATTTATAAGAAATTATCTGATAAGGCCTTACACAAACACACAGGAAAAACTAACCAGCAGTATCAGCCATGGCGTCGTCCATGGGCGTCATGAGATTGTCTTCGATCAGCGCGGACACCAAGCGCTGGGTCAACGGGCCAAAGGGAGAATCATCCAGGCTGGGGACGACGGAATCAACAAACACAATCTACATCAGCTATAGTTTTAATCCCTTTCCCCCCATAGTTTTAATAAGAGTTTTATGGCACTTGTAACACAACAAATAGGTGATATAAATGCTGAAGATTAGGTGATACTAGAGTGTAATGTACAAAGAAAAGGAGGAGAGATAAGGCTGAGAGGAGAGAAGGAGCAAACCACATCAGAGCCCCCGCCAACCACCCATACTACATCAGCACTGTAGGGAAGTTTTGAGGGACATGAAAAGATCAATAAAGCTGGAATAGAAATCAAAATACAGTCAAATCTCCTCATTTGGAAACCTGTTCAAGACAATCACATATACGGATGTCCACTCCCCACTTTCCCCCTCGCATCTTAATTTTTAAAATGTCAAACAACACTGTCCAAGGCGTCCATCCGTGTACGAAAACCACATTTCCCACACAACTGCACAACGTAAGACTCCATCATACGTCAATTTTCAACAAGGCAAATGGTCAGTTTTACACCAAGCATTCGATCTATCTTATTATATGCAGTATGTGGTGCTGGAGAACATTTAAATGTACGTATTATTCATGTAATTACCACAGTAGCCAAAATTTCCCCCACGGGTACAAATAAAACTTGTACTTATCTTTTCCTTTCTTTCCCCTAATATGATTAATGAAAAAACTTACAAATAATCGTTCTTCTTCGGGTCAACTTTCTTGAGTAGACTGGACGCTTCTGAAGTTGAGTTGCCGTTGACCTCTTTGTTCGACTGGCCTCCAGACTTTTTCTTCTCACTAATTTTAGCACCTGTAAACCAAAAACGGAAAAACATACTGCAGTTCAACCTGCTCCAACGGCCACTCCCAACTTCCCCCATTGCATATATCTTTTTACATTATATTGACACCCCTGAGCGACTTCGTGAGCTTGGAATTGGATGGGGCGCCGGCAGAGGTTTAAGACTTAGTGGGAGGAGCAGAAGGCTGTGGAATCAACCATTGCTTGGAACCGTCAGCATCTACAGACTTTGAGATGTGCTTCTTCAGGGGAAGGGGTGCTTATGGGGATGCCCCTTGTACAGTGATGTCGGTCCTTCACACAAGTAAACAAGTACACAAGTAATGACACCCTGTGTAAGACAGACACCTGGCTAAATGGCCACTTTTCTTCTCGACAAAGGACGGCCATCTTACACATATTCAACTGCACTTCATTCATTCTACAAATACATTTTACAACATGGCGCCAAACAGAACAGCGAAAAAGAAAATAGCAATGGTGCAAAAGAGGGGACGGTAGGGAAGCCATACTGGGTATGTGTAGCTCCCTTCATCCTTTTTAGTTTTAGCAAGTGTTTTACGGCACTTGCAACACAATAAGTACTCATAAGTGCCGAAGATTAGAGGCGTTACAAGAGAGTAACAAACATAAAAAAGAAGGAGGGGAGATAAAGACGATAGACGTTTGGTAGGAAAGAAGAAGCAAACCACACCAGAGCACCAGCCAACCACCCACCTCCTTCATCCAAGATAATACTTGGCTCCATTCACAGTAAACATCCTTTACTTTACTCTATGGTAAGCACATTACAAAGTGACAATTATCATGACCAGATTTAGAGGTCTCAGAACACTTATCTCTGTATTTCAGCAAGCACGTTACAGAACTTGCATTACAATAAGGTCATATAAGTATAAGTGCCAAAGATTTGAGGTGTTCCAAGAGAGTAACAAACACAAAATGAAGGAGGAGGGATAAGGACAATAGATGTTTTATGGAAAAAAAGGAGCAAACCAGTTCAGAGCACCCACCAACCACCCATGAACACTTGCCTCTGCCACAGAACAGACTTCTGACTTCCAATCACATTGCTTTTTTCACTCCATTTTTCAGAGGATCGATTACATGACTCTATCCACAGATTTCATTCTAGTTTCTCATCATATTATTCTTAACCTTATCTGTACGCCCTGGGGTCATTTTGTACCCCAGGGTTGTATTCTTCACATTTTACAATACTTTTAGTACCAAGATCTCTTTGAAACTCAGTATTTCTCAAAAAATCATTTTGACAGACCGCTATGCAAAGCATACGGACTGGGTTAACGAGTAAATTTCCTCTTTGGAAAGTGGCAGTACAGAGTACCCCACGCCGTATGGATACGATAGTAAAAAAAACCGGCGTACGGATAGGGTCAATTACCTTCATTCTGTTCTTCCAATAAGTCCTCCTCTGCCCATCTTTCCGAGTAGTGGATGCCCAGTGGTGGAATTTTCATGTACTCCGTCTCTTCTTCGTAGGATTTCAACATTTCCTCAATCACCCTGTAGAGAAAATATTTGGAGAAAGTTTTTAAAAAACCAATCAATTACTACACAGAATCCTTTGCTGCTCTATGCACGTTACAACTCGATATGCATGAGAACAACAGTAATAATAACGTTAAAAGGTTTTTTTCTTCATATTTTCATACCACAAATTGGAAACAGGTGCTCTATATTACCCACAACCACAATAAAACTGACTTGCCTTAGACAATATACTTAACTAAAATACAACAAGTGTAGTCATCTGTTATCTCATGATTATTACAACAAGAATGATGAGAAATCTTGACAAAACAGTAGAAAAATGAACATTCATCCCAGTAGTGAAATTTGTTGCAAGCATAACGGAAACAGAGAGGAGAGATTCTCAAATCACAAAAAGATACAAAAATTTCCCTGTCCAATTCAGAACTTCTTCCGTTCTCACTAACATGCCCATCTTTGTGTTCAATCTGACCAGTATGTGCTGTGCATGCCCAAAACTTTGATGATGATTTTTAAAATTCTAAAGTGAAACCCCCCCCCCACAAAATAACTCATCATTCAGCAGCTCACCTCAAATCTTCTGGGGTGATTGGTGCACAGTATGGCTCCACAGACGTCCAGAATCGATTGACAGCGTCGTTCTTGTGGGCCTTGGGAACCTCAGCTGAAAGCTCCGACACACCAGAATCATCTGTCTGTCCCTTTGACTGGAAGATAGATGTTTTATGGAAAAAAAGGAGCAAACCACTTCAGAGAACCCACCAACCACCCATGAACACTTATCCCCAAAAAAAAAGTTTTTAAAAAAGTTGTTTAAATAAGACATTCAATTAAAAAATTTTTTATATAAAAGTGTGCATTAATTACTTTCTGCAACTGATTACTAAACAAAACAAATAACAATGTATTTAAACGAAATAAAACAAAAACATTCGGATGAGCATCTTTCTCGTTCCGAGAATATTCATGGCCCTTTTGCAATCCTACAGGTAATTTGGAATAAAATATATTCTGAAATGAGTTGTAGCAACGACAAAACCAACAACTTATAATGGCCTTGCCAGTATTTTTAAAAAACCCAACTTTTTAACCTCTTTTGACATAAATAAATAGCTTGCAGGCAGAAAAGTAGACTGTTTGTACACTCCTAATTAAGGCTAATTGGTGCAAAGAAATTCTTAAATAAAGGAACAAATATTTTCAAGCTACCTGAGAATTCTTCCCTTTGCTTCTGGCAGCTGAAGTGGGCGTGGCAGGCTGAGAGGACCTTCCTCCTGAATCTTTGAACTTCTTACTTGGAGGTCGTTCCTTTTCTTTATCTTCTGTTGGCGTGCCCTTCCTCTTTGTAGGTGTAGACGACTGATTGGCAGAATCAGACTGAAATTTTCAGACAAAACTCATGCAAATTTCATATGAATAACCATCCAGAAAGATGGCTAAAGCAAATCTTTGAAGAAACTTGAAAGTTAAACTTTAATTTCAATTGGGCGATTACTACTGTATTTTCTACAGTATAAGTCACGATATTATTTCTTGGACAGTACTGTAAAAAGCATTCTGACATCATGAGTATTAAGGAGGGAAGCAAAGTCAAAAGCACTCTAAACCTATACAAGTCAATTTGAGAATCTCTAGGAATACTGACACCATCAAATGATTTCATTGAGTAACAGTAACTCCATCTCTCTGCTAGCATAAGATTGTAGCACTCACCTCCAATTTTATCTCTTTGTTATGAACTGTTTTCACAGTTATTAAAAATGGAGATAGGACAAGAAAAAACAAAGGTTGCGATACATAATATTTGCTTTAACAAAAAAAAAAATTCTTCTGAAATTGCCTCCCAAATGTTATTAATTTACTTTTGGCAATCTTTTTTAAATACATTTCTGGAAGTAAAATGCTTTACTGTATTTGACCCAGATGTGCAGAAGCAGCAAAAATGATTAAGGAACTTATTTTTCTTGTAGCACTAAAGATAAACAATGAAATTGAGAAACTCACCCCCTTTCCAGAGCTGGATTTCTTCCCATCTTTCTTGTCAGGCCAGCTGGAGAGAATACTGTTCTCTGACCCTAGAAGTTTCAGTCTTTTGCCAACGGAAGCCAACAAGATTTCAATGTCAGCCTGAATAGCATCTAGCTCATCCAAGCTGATATGGCCACTCTCATCTCGACCCAACACTGTCAGAAATAAAATATATAATATATATATAAAAGGCAACTCAGTCTTCCGTCTTGGAGAAAACAAAATTCGATGACACAGGATACCGCAAACCTGCTGAATATCAAACTGCTCTGAGTACCTTTTGAGCTCTCAAAAAAGTAGAGCACAATCAAGATCTTAAATTATATATAAATATATATATATACAATATGCCTTTAAAATCAAAATCTCATGGAAATGCTTGTGGCAAGTGACTGTCACCATGTATACATTATAAATATATTAACAGTATTGTGATACAATATCTTAAATATCCCTTTTATTATCTGTTTTGTTGATGACATTGCAACATATATTTATTTTTAAATTAAAAAAAAACAACACTTACATATGTGAGGTGATTTCAAAATCCATCAAAGAATTCTTAAAATGCTTAAGGCTAACCAAAATACACTAAATTGTGATTTTACTGACAATTAAAATAAAGGTACTTCCATAGAGTCAAGGTAAATAGATTTTTAAATAATTCAACTTCCTCTGGTCAGAACTGAAGCCCCAGTATTAGTAATAACTAGTATATGCTTTCTTGTGTTCAAACATTTTAGAAGAATCATATTCAACAGTAACCTTTTTCTTGTGTCAACAGCAATTTTAAAAATTCAATTTGATGTTCTCTGAACCAAGCTTCAAGACAATGGACAATGGGGGGGGGGGGGGGGGGGGGGTCCTGAAGGTAAGCATTTTTTGGTGCTCTTTTTGACTTGTGACAAGAATTTGGTGATTTTTTTAACACAGCTTGAAACAGCTCTCCCCGAAATCCATTGGCATATATTATAACTGCTATGCAAAGGAACCCCAGATTTCCAGATGCATAGAGTCGATCCCTCCTTCCCTTTTAAGTAAACAAGAACTTACCTTGAGTGTACTTCACGCAATCCTTGGCATGATCAACGGTACACAAGTCTGGAAACTGAAGAGGGCAATCCTTGATATCCCGCTCTTTGTCCTTTTCTTGTGGGGCTTTGCCTTTGCCCTTCATATTGATGGACTGCTAGACAGAGTCCAAGATTCTGAAAAGTATTCCACTTGGACGGCCACCTATAGAGGTAAATGTATTGTGATGAGATCTAGTGTAAACCTATCTGCCCAACCTGAGTCTCATTAAAATTAAATGAACCTGCACTAACAGTCGGCCACTTGTACAAAAACGGACACTTCCCATTTCCCTTTATCCTTTATCATCATTACAGCACTGTGTCAAACGTTCACCAGTCTGAAGTGGCCACTTTTCTCATCAATAATGGGTTTCCATCTGAGACAATTTCGACGGTATAATAATACACCATCATTTAAGAAAACTATGGAAAGAAAAATTGCACCAAGCTGTAGTCTAAAGACCAGCACAAAAAGAATACGCTTCCGAAAAGAATAAAATGACAGCCCTTAGTTTAAGTTATGAAGAAATGATTTTAAAAAGCTCTACACCTGTAAAAATATGCACAGCATGCTCAGTGAGAGTGAGAATGAGAGGCTAACCTAAATTAGTAGGCAAAGCTTATAAAGTTATATAATTAAAAATCTATTTTAAAGTTAGATTTCCATTGTAGATACATATCTATATATAATATATACAATTAACCTAAGAAAAAGCCAAAGCCCTACAGTACAGTCCCACAACTAATCATAAAACTTAAGTACTGTAACTGTAGGCTAATAGATTCTAAGGGTAATTTTATAATCTAGAAATCTAGATCTAGATCTAGAATCTAGTCTAAATCTAGATCTGCCAAAAACTAAACAGTGCCAACAAGCTTACACACACAATCACAAACATTGTTGTTGTGTGCTAGTGTCATTGATTCCATGCTAAACACTTCAGTAAAGTGTGCATGTAAGTACACACACTCACACGTGAGTGTGTGTGTGTGTGTGTGTGTGTGTGTGTGTGTGTGTATGTGTGTGTGTGTCCGCGAGTATGTCTGTGTGTTTGTATATGTGCACCTGTTCAGCAGTCAGCAGTGTGTGTCACTGTGTATCGGGCTCGTTAATGTGTAGTATGATAAAAGCTATTTATAGTCCCATAACAGCACCAACCACACTTCATATTTATCATGACGCACGATTTTCGAAAGAGACACAGAGCAATACCCACTAACCTTTATACAGAATGACATACAGCACTTGTCTCTGTGGGTAGCACTTAACGTTTTTCCTTCTCCCACTGACTCAAAAACTAATCTTTTGTCTTTGTGTTCATTGACTGAATGGTGTCAAAAGCCGCAAGCAAGCACAAGCTTTCCCCCAACCGGAAGTTGTGAATTATTCGGCTCGACGCAAGCGCAGCAGCCTGCATTAAAATCAACGACCTAATACTTTACCTAGATACATAAGATAAGGGGATGAACCGTAGCAATTATACATAAACCCGGAAGTAGCTACCGCTCTGCAGAATGCATTGTCTACATGTTTCTTTAGAAAGGGATAGGGAAAAGCTTAAAATTACCTTTTCTGCTCGTTAACTTCAGAACAAAATCAGGACCGTGAGGGGTAGTAGAAAATCATGGAGAAGTTTGGCTGCGCCAACAGATTCATCAGCATGTGCAGCAACTCATTAATAGCTCATTAATTTTAAAACATCCAGGGACGCAGCATGGTAGTAATCAAGGTATTTAATGAATACCAGTTCAGAGACTATACTCTGCTCTTAGAAAAGATACCCAGGAGTAGACAATATGCGATTGTTTGAAAATACATGTTTACCCTAATGATATAAATAGGCATTCAATACAAAACAAGAATATATGTCTAACGTCTTGCAGCTCCAATCTCTCCTCCTATTCATTTATTCACAAGCTTTATCTTCCAACACTCACGCCCAAGAGAGCGTCTGAACTTCACCTCGGGAGGAAATGCTCTAACGCCAAAGATTTTATAGTAAGATATTTATAGACTAATTACATAAAGCGGTTGGTATTTAACTTCTAAAATGAATACTGGAGCCTTAAAAGTCTAAAGGGATTCACTGTTACCACTTTTCAAAACTATTAATACTAGCCAATGATAATCATCCATTTGAATAATGATATTCAAAAGCGAGGGGGAAATGGGTAGGGGTGACTTAAGTCAAGTTGATATCACATTTTTGTTTGTCAGATAGTATTAAAACACACACACACACACACACACACACACACACACTCTCTCTCTCTCTCTCTCTCTCTCTCTCTCTCTCTCTCTCTCTCTCTCTCTCTCTCTCTCTCTCTCTCTCTCTCACACACACACACACACACACACACACACACACACACACACACACACACACACACATTTCTGACCTTGAGTTTTGTTTCTTTGTTTCTGTTGTTGTTGTTGTTGTTGTTTTTTGTCATTTTGCATATTAACATAAAGGGGCCTGTTTTCCCATCACCACGATTCTATAACCATAATATTATGTTTCCACTTTTAGATAAGCCCCTCCCCTTGAAGGACTAATGATGAATGGCAGCTGTAATTTTAAAAAAAAAAATAGCCTATTAAAGCATCAGCAATAACAATGGCATTAGCAACAATAATTAACAACAACAACGACGACGACAACAACAAAAAGTACCTTACATTTTTATACCCCTCTCATGAACCCATGCAGGCGTATTATTGTCTTTTATGACAGTTTTTTTTAAAATTCAGATGCTCTGCAATTTGGTCCTGAATAAATCATTATATCGACTTCCAGAAAAGTTAAGATACCCGTTTTTTTATTATTCTTTTTTTTGTTTTTGTTGTTGTATTGTTTGTTTTGTTTCTTTGCTTTTTGTGGGAGGGTGTTTGTTTGGCTAATTCTTATGTTAGTAGTAGTAGCTGTAGTAGTAGTAGTAGTAGTAGTAGTAGTAGTAGTAGTAGTAGTAGTAGTAGTAGTAGTAGTAGTAGTAGTAGTAGTAGTAGTAGTAGTAGTAGTAGTAGTAGTAGTAGTAGTAGTAGTAGTAGTAGCAGAAGCAGCAGCAGCAGCAGCAGCAGCAGTAGTAGCAGTAGTAGTAGTAGTAGTAGTAGTAGTAGTAGTAGTAGTAGTAGTAGTAGTAGTAGTAGTAGTAGTAGTAGTAGTAGTAGTATTAGTAGTAGTAGTTGTTGTTATTGTTGTTGTTGTTGTTGTTGTTGTTTTTTGTTGTTATGGTTTTTCCCTGGCCAGGAATTTTTTCTTTCTTTTTCCCCCCTTTTCCCCCTTTTATTTATTTATTTATTTATTTATTTATTTTTATTTTTATTTTGGGGGGGGGGGGGGGGTATGATGGTTTCACGTTAGCATGAATAGGTTGTGAAATAACTCATTATTTTTAGAAAAGCACCTTTTCATTAATAGCCAACTTTGCTTAAACAGAAGAGTCAACTTAATGTGTTATTATCCGCTTGATCAGATTTTTTTTAAGCAGCCAGATCTTTTTAGAAGGCAGGTCTACATCTGAAAGAACCATTTTTCTTGCCTTCTGGG
Organism: Aplysia californica; assembly: GCF_000002075.1. Lineage (NCBI taxonomy): Eukaryota > Metazoa > Mollusca > Gastropoda > Aplysiida > Aplysiidae > Aplysia > Aplysia californica. Next base: position 46,346 of record NW_004797598.1, read on the forward strand.
TAAAGACACTGATCTGTGTCAGTAGGCATAGGGTCGACCCCTGTGCCACCCCTAACTAGCCATGGTACGGTTATAAAGCGCTTCTTTCCCGCCTGCCACTGGAAAGACTGCCAACTTGCTACATTTGGCACCATTTTGGGATCCTCCAATCAATTGACATTAGAAATCTACCCACCCATAACCTATTAGAAATCATTTTTCTACTTCTTTCGAAAAAGAATTTCAATACAAACAAACATGGAGGTATCTTCACGTCAGATTGTTACTTTCGCTTTCGCATCAAGATCATTAGTGTTGCTTCTTCAGGTAAATTTATAATATAATTATAGTTCTGTCGAACGATAGCTCTTTCTTTCAGACTGCTGGAAGTCGCAGCAAGAGCGTTTACTTGAGATAGTCTCAGCCTCCCCCAGTTGGTGCAGCCTGAGCCTGAGCCTGAGGCCGGCAGTGGTCAGACTAAGATCTCGTACAACAAGATCACCGAATAGTAGTCTAGTAGAATCTAGATCTAGTCATTCTAGTACTGCGGTAGGCTGGCATCAACTTAGTAGGCTAGATCTAGATCTAGATCTACTTTTAAATATGAATTTATAGGCATAGGTTAGGCCTAATACAAGGAACAGAATGTATTTTAGGCTTTGGCAATCATCATAACAGTCAAAAGTCTCGCAAGATTTTACAATCTTCAAAACGTTGAACTGGGCCTAAAAATATGCAAACTACCGTAATTTTGTCATGTCCAGGTAGATCTAGATATCTAGTATATATTATAACAGTGGCTTTCGGTCTCCCATCATGAATTTGATTACCATCGAGTATAGTGTAGATTTAATTAATAGTAGTCTCTCGTTACGGAAATCCTCCCTTATATTTGAATTACGATACTAGCCTATTACTATAAATTATTATTAGATCTACTAAGTCGTCTTAGTAGTCACTAATAAGAGAGCATCTAGATCTAGTAGTAGCTCTAGATATAGATCTAGAATCTAGCAGTAGTAGTATGGTGCATATAGACTTGACCGGGCACAAGTTGTAAGGGATTTCTGTATTCCAATTTACATCATCAGTCTATCAGTTGAATCATTTCAGTTTTTGTTTTCAGTTTAATAATGACATTATGATTATGTATGTTGTCAGCCAGTGCTCTACTTTTGCCATAGTTGCATGCCTAATATTCCACATGTATATATATGTGTGTATATATATATATATATATATATATATATATATATATATATATATATATATACACCCCTTTTTTTTTTCCCAATTTCCTCTTCCCTTTTTGTTTCCCTCCCCCTGTCACCTTCTCCTCCATATCTCACCCCTCCTCCCTATCTCACCCCCCCCCCCCCCCACACACACACACACACACATACACAGACACACTCACACGTACTAACACACTCGCACACAATGAGGGATTCAGAAGGACTTCCGTAATAAATGACCACCCCAACAAACACAATAAAGAAGGGACTTGACCCTAACCCCAACCCTAACCCTGGCCCCAACCCTAACCTTAACCCTCTATAGTGGTCGCTCGTTACGGAATTCTTCCCAAGGATTCTCTGCCTATGTAGGCTTTTTGTCTCTGGGGAAAAAAAATTTAAACCCTCTTTTCATGTAAAAATAAAATTTTACTTTTACTTTTTCCTTCCTCTGGTATCCTTAGGCCTTAGGATGTCGAGGGGGAAAAATAAAATTATGAGTATATATATATAAAAATGAAAGTAGCCTCATACTGTATGTATAGTATGTTTCCTAATAATTTTTCATTTTCAACTATGATGATGAAATTAAAAGTATAAGAAAACATCATTTTTAAGGATATGCATGCAGAAGCCAATAAATGAGCTTTGGAAACTCCTAGTTGAAAATAAGAAACTGCAGTCCAGTATGGTTCTAAACCAAAAAATAAGGGCCCTAGCTGTTACAACTTCAAGCTCACTATGGCAAGATTGTATTTTTGATTTGCTCTGCCAGCTAGGACAATTCCAATTGTATCTTTTAGAAGAGATACTTTATACTTTATCTTAACTCTTTAACCCCAGAATTATTTTCGACATTTTATCTCACAAATGCCCTTGATTCACATATATGTGTACTTTAGTGTCAGTTCTAGTCTCACATTTGAGAGCTTGGGTATTTCAACTGATTTCACCCAATTTTCCCTTGCTTTGGCCAGTGAAAGATTCAGAATTGCGCAATCCAGTGTACGATTTTGATGTGACATGTTTGCCTATTCCTGGTATAGAGGGCTCCATACAGCATGTTTGAAAAGCATACTCTTTTGAACTCTTTTTTTCTTGTGAAAAATTTGTGTGTTTTTTCTACGTAAAATGAGAACACTTGATCATCAATACTCATGTACGTATATGAAATTTTACATTTACAGTTATTTAATTTTTTATTCTATTCTCTACAGTTTTTGGCTAATCTTCTGCTGCCCGACCATGATGCGGATGTGTTTTTACCTCCAGTGGATAAGAGGGAATTTTCTGTCCTGGACCACGCTGTACACTTTTTGTTCAGTGGACTTATGCGATGGGATGCCGTTTACTTTTCTCACATCGCTCATTATGGATACACTTATGAAAACTGTGTCGCTTTCTTCCCTTTTTTCCCGATTACTGTGTCCAGTGTGGCTCACGTCTTGTCATATTTAGGAGTTCTGCATTTAAGCTCATGGATTTTGCTCGCTGCTGTTATTACTAACTTTATTCTTTTTATCTTGGCAGCTCTTAGCTTCTTTCATGTTGGTAAACATGCCCTGGGTGATCCTCAAGTATCATTTTTTGCCACCATCTTGTTTTGCTTTAACCCTGCCAGCATATTCATGTCCGCTGCCTATTCGGAAACATTATACTTTTTCCTTTTAGTCCATGCTTTATTAGCTGTTAACGCAAAGGCATTCTACGCAGCTTCGTTTTTGATTGGGCTGAGTGTTCTCACTAGGTCGAACGGATTGGTTGGAATTGGATTTGTTTTGCACTCTCTCGGGAACTCGTTTTTTAAAGAGCTTTCAAGTATTCACTGGTGTGGCAAAAAGCTTACATACTCTCAAATTGTCCCTTTTTATATTTCTTGTATCGTGAAGACAATCTTCAGAGTTGTTTTATGCAGCATAATTTGTTCTGCTGCTTTCTTCGCCTATCAGTTCTTTATCTACACTCAGTTCTGCACCCGAAAAGGATCAGTGTTTGTTCCAGAACATTTGATTTCTTACGGTAGAGCTCGAGGTTATAACATAGTTGGGGATTCCCCTTCCCCATGGTGCAATGATACCTTCCCAATGTCATACACTAATATCCAGAAACATCATTGGGGTGTAGGATTTATGAACTACTACGAAGTGAAGCAAATACCTAACTTTATTTTAGCTTTTCCCGTTATTTTGCTAAGTGTTAGATCCTGTTTGTTTTTTGTCAGAAAGAGTGGGAAGAGCTTTTTTCAGTTAGGTTTTGGTAATAGTCTCAATTACTTTATGAGAAACACATCACAGGCTAGAGACAAAAAGAGGGATAGCCTGTCCGATGATGAAGTTGATATGGATGAAATTGACGCCAAGTCACAAGTGTGGAAACCTTCAACTGCTGAACATTCTCACAGAATTGTGGTGTACATCTTCCATCTGATTGGTCTGACAGTATTTGGTTGCTGTTTTGTTCACATTCAGGTTAGTAGATGTTTTTTTGTTTTTTTTTAAAGTCTTTACGCCGTGGTTTAATGTAGAGCTCCAATGGTATCTGCTCACTTGTTCTTCTTTTCAGTGTTGCTTTTACTTTTACTGTGTTTCTTTTACTTTTACCGTTGACTTTACCTGTTGCTGACAAAGTATGACAGCATTATAATGCTCTTTCTATGAAATCCAACTTAATCAGTATTTCATTCTTTGAGACTAACTGGCAAAGCTGAAAAATAATCTCCTGAGAAGCATTTTGTGACAGATTTGAGGAAAACTATTTTGTCAATATATATGAGTATTGTGTTTCTTTGTAGATGGCAGATTTGAGAGAAATTAATTTATGTGTGTCTCTGTCATGTGTAAAGACAAATTTTAAAAACATCTAAGGGACTTCAATCCTGGTGATTTCCAGAGCATTCAGACGAGATATGAAAAATGAATTTTGAACTTGAGAAGTCATCTTATGAGTTGCTTATCCTTGTTTCAATAATATTGAGTGTAAGTGAATAAAAAAATAGCATCTGTTCATCTAATAATCAATTTATGAGAGTTTGTTTATTTATAGAATGTCTGTTGTTTACTTTTATTATGCTGCACTTAGATTGCAAGCTCAAAATGCAACTCAGCACAGTGTTTCAAATGCTAAGATTAAAATTGAAAGCAATTGAACCCATATCCAGGGGCCATAATAGTAATACATAAATCAAATATACAAATAAAACTTTATATTGTTTGTTTGTTTTTGTAAAGTGTTTTACGGCGCTCGCAACTGCATAAGGTCATATGAGCGCGCGGGACACACCTAATATTTTCAGTCGGTAGGAAAGTTTGAATTTTGCCCGTGTGGCGGCCGAAGCTTACTCTTATCGATTTAAGACCACCAAGGGATCTTTAACGTGCGCAACTTGCACATGGGCCCTCCGAGATTTTTCGCCCTTGTCCGAGAAGGCTAGGTGTAAATCTTTCCTACCAGAAGATCAGGGGTGTGGCTGAAAGACAGCAGTAAGAAGAAGCGAAGGAGTAGCAGTAGAAAGGCTGCAGAAAACTTTATATAACTACACACACATATATATATATAATATATATATTCTGGGTTTTTTTTTAAGGTTCTGACAAGATTGCTGTTCTCCTCATCCCCTCTGCTGTACTGGTACTGTGGAATGCTGTGGTACAGAGACAGAGCTTCTCAGATGCCAAGCCCGAGGAGGAGAACTCAGTCTCATCCAAAGGTGCTGAACTCATCGTCATGGATGGATGTTGCTACACACAAGATTCGCTCCACTATTGTAAAATGTCAGTGTTCTCCTCTTTTGGATATTTTGGAAAACTGGGCTAATCTGAGTCTGGAATTTCAGCTCGTTGTTATTTATTTTGTTTTTTACTTCATTGTTGGAACCGTTATGTTTTCTAACTTTCTTCCATGGACCTAAGAGATAATATTTTTGAATTTTGAAATCAAAATATGTGTGGGAGAACATCATTACCAGAGAATTGAAATGCTCTTTATAATATAATATACTGTGGAACTCGGGTTCAACGAACTCGTATTCAACGAGAACTCGGATTCAACGAAAGGAGATGGATTCCCTGAGGGTTTTTTTTTCTTCTTTGTAATCAATAAAAAAACCCTCAACGAACACCTAAATCAGCAAGCTCGGATTCAACGAGGTCGATTCCAGGGTGAACAGCCCCCGTAGACGTGGCCTTGCTCATTTTTCTTCCGCAACGAACTTTATCTATTCTTTGAAACCATCCATTGCACCTGCATCGTGAACCATTGTTTACTTAACCAACTGCATGCGACCAACAGGCGGCCTTCTTTCATACCAACACATGGGACGTGTCTACTCTAGCGTGTGTTGGGGTCGGATGGTCAACCTGCACACGTGTGACTGTGTGTGTGTGTGTCACGGGGAGGATAGCACCTTTTGTCAGGGCGTGGCATGTCGCAGATACAAACCCGTCACAGTCTTTTTTCCCCCCGGCAACTGATCATTATTGCAATGATAAGATAGTCTTGATGAAGATGTACGTAATGAATTGTGTGCTGGTCTATGGAATCAAGAGTTGCCGTATGCTAGGCTCTACACAGCAACACAACTTTTTGGTAAACAATCGAGATGACACAGGCATGCATTTGAACGAATCGGTCTTTTTTTTTCACAGCTCACAATATGCAGGCATTTCAGGCACCACTTGCTACTTCTTTTTATACACTACTGGCTCAGTGCCTCTTATTATCTACAAAAAAACTAATGTTTGCCATGACGAACACTCAGATTCAACGAGATTTTAGGTCAGGCCTCGTTGAATGGAGTTCTTCACTGTTTATATGTACTTAGTGAGTTTCAATAATCTGGTAATGATGTTCTTCCATATTACATGTTGAGTAAATTTTGATAATCTGGTAATGGTGCTCTGCCATATTTACATATTATGTTGTACTTCATGTGATTTTTTTTTGGGGGGGGTTGTGGGGCTACCTTGCTATACGTGTCAGGACATGGAGGAATCGGACGCTCATCAATTTTTGAGTGGACAGAGTTATTAATATCATCTTAAAGTTTGTTCATTTGTCTTGTATTTGGCCCCCCCCCCAAAAATCCCTCTATCTTGAATGGAAGTCGAGATATTTGCGATTGAAGGATGTGGGGGTTGCGTGGTATGAGATGTAAAATTAGCAAGAAAATGATGACTCCCAAAGCTCGAGAGTCCCTGGAAATTGGAAATTTACATTTTTCATGCCTTTAATGAACGTTTTCGTTATCATCCACACAGAACTGCGTTCTTAGAGGGGTATAAAAGACGTTGAGCCCCAAAAATATCTTTTTAAAATAGCCCAACTCCCAATAAAATGCTGGTTCCTTTTGACTTCATTGTTTTGGTGAGCGCCTGATTTCACCATGCAGCCTCACATCATGGAGAAATGAGGCGCTTGTCAAAATAATGAAATCAAAGAAATCAGCAGGTTTTCCTGGCCTATGGGCCATTTTTTCTAATTTTCTTTTCTTGGCTCAACTCCTTTTATGTCCATTTAAAAACACATTTTTGTATGGATTTTACTGAAAAACATTGAGTAAAGGCTCAGAAAATGTAAATTTTCAGTTTCCAATGACTCTCAGGCTATCAAAATTACCAAACTGTGGTGGCCATTTTCTTGCAAATTTCACATCTGAAACCAGGCGACCCTGACCTCCTAAAATCGCAAATATTTCGACTTCTATTCAGCTTAGATTGATATTTTTTTTACCGAAAGAAAGGCAAATGCACAGGCTTTAAAGTGATACCAACAACCCCATATGCCCAGAAATAAAAAATCTATCGTCTTTCTATCTCCCATCCTTCTTTTTTGTGTTTGTTTCTCTCTTGTAACACTTCTAATCTTCGGCTCTTATATGACCTTATCGTGTTGCAAGTACCGTAAAACTCTTACTAAAACTAAGCGAGCATTATTTACAAAAAGAACAATAATACGACTACTTACTTTTGATAGATAAATTGGGCCATCGTAAATGTTTTGTGCATATTTACCCTTATAATGTAGAATTGGTGTATGAAATGAAGAGGTATAAGTGTATAATCAAAGGCAGTAAGTTTCATACAGGTAATGTAACAACTTTGCATGACTACACTACCTGTGGTTTACAATGGGACAGTGTACAGATTTGCTTTGATAAATCACTACCTTAGAATTACACAAAATTCTATCTACTCAGTACCTAGTTTTGAGAAATTGGACGTTAAAAATTTTAAGTTTCACAATATGTCAAGCTTTTTCGAATGCTGTTCTTTAAATATCTTGATATCGACTCAAAATAGTCTAACAATTTTGAAAGAGCAGACAGAGCATTTGATTTCTGATCTCCTCATGGTCTTAGTAACTCGAAATGGCCAAAAATGTCAAATAGAACTTTGTAGTTCTGAGGTGGGAAAATGCCCAAGTAAATTTATCAGGCTAGCATTACAATTCATTGCATTTAACTGTTGAATTTACGTAAGGAAATGCCAAAGTAAATATATCAGGCTAGCATTACAATTCATTGCATTTAACTGTTGAATTTACAAATCTAGTCAAGCTATCTAATAACGGTGTCTGTGAATTCATAGAAAATTTATGAGTCTTGTCTCAACAGTAACTAGCTCTCATGCTTAGGTCCACACACACTCAGATACACGCGCGCGCGCACACACACACACACACACACACACACACACACACACACACACACACACACACACATATACCCACACACACACACACACACACACACTCTCACACACACACACTCACACACACACACACACACACACACACACACTCACACACACACACGGACACACTCACATACAGACACTCACACAATGCCTATCTTATTGTATGCTCACCCATGCACACACACTCACCAAATTATGCAGGTAGTGGTAGGCACGCACGCACACGCTCACATACACACACATGGGCACGCACAACATACACAAACAATTAGAACAATGTAGACTTTTGTATAACTGTAGGCCTAAGTAAAACAACAACCCCAAAACAATGGCAGTGTGATTATTATTTTTTTTAAGCATTGTATTGAGTGTTGGTGATTCCAACTGTTTATACAAATGCATACGCACGCAAACTCACTCACACACTCACACACATACACACACACACAAACTCACTCACACACTCAAACACACACACACACACTCACACACACACACACACACACACGATGTAAATGTCAATTGTCAGATTTTTATTTCGATCATATTATATGTGATTTATTACACATATCATATTACATTCACTGCTCTCAGATTAGTATGGTGTAGTAATAGTATGTGTTCAACACCCATTTTAAATGCAGTAAAAGAATTTAAGAGGTGGTACATGCCTTGTATTCTGGCTTACCTGTGTAACATTGTAACGAGAACTGGATATGGGAAATCTAAACTTGTGCAGGAAAATTTTTTTTTCACAATGATGCTCCAGTCAGAGTTGCTTGTAGGGAAGTCTATTTATGTGGATTTGAAGATCCTCGGGTATTTGATACAAATACGAGGTGCATTGTTGATCATAATGAAAGGTTTAAAACTGTGATTTTTTTCTCATTGTTGATTGAGTATGAGCTTTAATGTTGGTTTTAATGTGATTGAATGCAAGATGTCACTTTATCCTGGTATACGTTATATTCACCGTTAATGATTCATCGAAAGATTTTAACGTCAAAGGGGTCTCATTTAGTGGGAAGAAAACTCTTTGACATAGAAGTCTTTGCTTGCTGATACCTTTCTAAATAATGATGATCTTGATTAGTTGAGAATACTGCTGTTCCCATATATGCTCAGCATGTTGATTTTTTTTTTTGGGGGGGGGAGGGGGGTTGTGACATCAACTGCTCTTTCATTACATTTTATAATATAGTGGAAGTAGATCTAGATCTTTTAAATGTTCAAAATGTGGCAAACTTTTCTCTGCCAGAATTGGTCTCATGGGCTACAGCAGAAGCCAGAAGTCATGTTAATCTTAAATGCCTCTAGCTCTTCTGTTTCACTGGAGAAATACCCTCCTCTAGGGATGTATTGGTCATCATCAGATATTGAAGGACAGGCTTTTATTATTATTATTACATATATTACATGATGTTAAATTTTTTTTCATATAATTACAAAAATATTGATGGTATAAGATGCTTTTTTCAACATCTTTTGTAGAATTTGGGTTTTGTTTGTTTCACAAATGATTATATATATATATATATATATATATATATATATATATATATATATATATATATATATATATATATATATATATATATATATATATATATATATATATATATGTATATAATATGTATGGTTGGCACATGTAAATATATAATATCTCGCGGGGGGGTGTTTTTAGTTGTTTCTTACGCTACAGGTTAATTAATTTGTCTCTTTTTTTAAAATGTAGACGAGACATTTATCACCCCCACACACCCCTTTATAAAATGATTTACGGGGCGGCTTTAACCCTGCCTGTCAGGGCCAACCTGCGCTGAGAGGGATGCAACGTCTCAGCAGAAAGACTGAGATACTCGATAAAAATTTCCTCCCTAAATAAGAATCAAACTCGGGGTTTTTTTACATCTATAACCCCCCCCCTCCCCCCCCCCCCCCCAACCAGGGTGATGTTACTGACTGAAGTGTGTTTAGGCCATTCCCAAAGGGGGGCTATTAACATGTTCTTATGCTCAGTAGAATCGTAAATGGGCTGATTCAACAATGCCATGCTCATAACTGTGCCCTGGCGCTCCTATGACCTTATGCAGTTGCGAGCGCCGTAAAACCCTCAACTATAAGAAAAAATAGTAACTGTGCCTGAACTACAACTGGGAACTGCCGCTTTTTCTTTCCTAATCCCTACTATCGGTTTTTTTCCTCAACTTCTTTTGTATGTTTGTCACTCTCTTACGACCCGCTTTTACCAAGGTGCCTTGATAGTCGAAGCAGACTTTGAGCTGTTGAAGCTAGAGAGGTGAGCAGAGTAAGTCTGATTCCCTGTGAGGACTTCTCTGTTGACACCCACCCCTTAAAAACTCTCCCCAAAAAAACTTCTACATCTGTGGCAGAGCGCCTGACCTTTACTTCACAGGCACGGAAAACAGTTGGTCGCTTTTAAGGACAAACGGGCTAACCCAGATTTCGGGGGGTTTCCAGAAATCTTGACCTACGCCAAAAGTGGGCATTGCCCTATCTAAAGGAGAAGTTTGGTTTCATTGGTGTGTATATTTGTTTGGTTGTTATAGAAAAACTTCTCCTTGTCTTTTTAAGAAACTGAGCAAGGGGCAAAAACGTTACCTTCCATTTTCTCAAAACAGCATTTTTTCGGGATAGCCCCCTTGTGCTTAAAAGCGACCAATTAGACTTAAAGTCTTATCCCCATGAATGAAGAAGGCTAAAGTAAATGTGTTTCGAGCCTTCACAACTGATCTCGTCATGAGTTTGTTTATTTAATTTTTGTTGTTTTATTATAATTTTTTACACGATTGCCTCATATATATATATATATGTTACGTATATATATATATATATATATATATGAGAATGCTTGGTCATATCTGGTCTGGTCAAGTAATGGATTTGATGAAACATTCAACAACGTACTCAGCTATAAGCTGCTGAACCTTCTTTCCTATCAAACACCTATCGTCTTTATCTCTCCCCTCCTTCTTTTTTTTATGTTTGTTACTCCCTTGTAACACCTCTAATCTTCTGGCGCTCATGTGACCTTATGCAGTTGCGAGCGCTGTACACAACCTCAACTAAAACAAACTTAGCTGCTGAAAACACATGTGGAAGGCTTTGTTTACGGTAACACAAATCCGTTACAGTTTAACTCAAAATTCCTGTTACCATTCCCTTTATTCTATGCGTTGCAGCTTCCCATAACACAAAACCGCAAAGAAATTCACAGGGCCCGTGAAGTTCGTGTTATATCAGGGTTTTATTGTACAGTGGTGCTTTCTCAGGGTCTATAAACAACACGTACTGTTCTCATTGTCTTCCTCTTCGTCACATTTACGTCGTCCATCTTCCTTCACTTCCTAGAACTCTTTTCATCTTTTCGTTTGCATTCTATAACTTTGGGCATTCGGCCCTTGTAATGTAGTGTGTGTGTGTGTGTGTGTGTGTGTGTGTGTGTGTGTGTGTGTGTGTGTGTGTGTGTGTGTGTGTGTGTGTGTGTGTGTGTTTGTTTATATTTATCCATTCGTGCTATTTTCAGGAATGCCATTTTTCCACTGCAGTATTTCTTCTGTTATTTTAATTTCTCCAGAAGAACAGTTACGTATATAATTCTAAGCATTTATTTTTTGTTCAATCCCGTATTATTCATGTCTAATAAATGTTTTTTGTTTGAAAATGCAACTTTGGAAATTTTCAAGTACTTGTGTTTTCTCAAAACTATCCAATGACATCCTCATCTCTGTATTTTCTAGTTGTTAATTTGTTGGACATACCTTTTTGTTATATAAGCTGCGTGGGAGGCATTAATTGTGCTGCCAAGAGCGAAATGCTCGCTGCTAAAGGGATTTGAAAACAGCAACAACATCAGCTGCGTGGACAAAAAGGGTGTAACCTGACTACTTTTCAGTTTGCATGCTAATTCTACATCTCTAGTCCTTTATAACTTATTGTGCCATATTTTAGAACTTTTACTTTTAATTTTTTAGTTTTCGTTCTTTCAATTTGTTTTATGGTTGTTGTTATAGTTGTTGTTGTTGTTTTGTAGTGTAAGATAAGGCAAGATAGATAACTTTATTGATCCGCAAGGGACATTTTGGGTGGATATACCAGGATATTGACAACCAAAGATTAAGTATCAACGCAGACAGAAATGCACTCTTCATATTCATACACCTACAACAATTGGCAATTCATTCATATAAAAGCAGCCTCAAATAGTGTATTCGTGGACATGAATATTTGACTTCTCTCTGTTTCGTTATAGACATTTTCTAATTTTCTTGGTCTCTGTCTTTGATGTACAACCCCCCTCCCTCCCCCCCCCCCAAAAACCCACAAAAAAAGAAAAAAAAGACCGTTTTTGGAGTTAAAAGATATTTTGCACGGGGTGCCTTGATAGTCGAAGCAGACTGTACTGTTGAGGCTAGAGAGGTGAGCAAAGAAACCCCTATAAAAGTTATTCCCCGTTTGGACTTCTCGGTTATCTGTTGACGATATATTTACTGTAGTGTATTTAAGAATCGCGAGGCTCGTGCTGTGACTTTTCATGAATCTTTCTTCCTTTTTGACAGGCCCAGTACCAAAACTAGACTTAATAAACAGTTCTACATAATTTTGCACCTTATTTATTACATTGTCATGTAATTATTGTGTTCGAGCTCGCCCTACATCCCAACCCTCGCAAGTCCCTTCCCTTGTACTTATACTTGTATAGATCTAATATTGATATAATGTAGTTTCTGACGTCTCTCTGTCCCCTGTTTCTCAAGCTTTCTCTTACTCTTACTCAGCAGATTTTTTGATGATTGATTGTACATCATGTACTAGCTGTGGTGCTCAACTTTGTTGGAGTTGGAGGTTCTGAATCCCACACATTTCATACCTGCATTCACCGAGTCCGAGCCCTTTTGAATGGAGACTCTCTCTCTCTTCTCTCTCTCTCTCTCTCTCTCTCTCTCTCTCTCTCTCTCTCTCTCTTTCTCTCT
>NW_004797598.1:61007-66007 GCF_000002075.1 Aplysia californica
CCCCCCCCCCAAACACATGGGGCATTCACATGATATAGGTCTTTCATCCGTGTATGAAACGTGTTCTGTGTACGTGCAAGTAAACCCGCCATTCACTATTTATCGTATATAATACATTTCTTCAAATGTTGCTTGAGTTGCCAATCTTTTTGCCCATCAAATTAATAATATTGATTCGTGCGTTTTGTAATTTTCCAGGTTCAATTGTTTTGCCTTTGTTGTCATTGCTTCGATTATTATCCAAATTATTGATTTCAGTTATCGTTTTGATTTATATCCGTTGATTGTCGCCACGTCTTTCTTGGCATGAATCGTATTGTACTTAATTAATTAAGAGAAATGCAAATAAATGCCCAAAGGTGACAAGCGCTCATGTTTTTCGTTTCTTGTTTGTTGAATCATGTGTACACGTAAACGACATTTTTCAGCTAGTCGTCTGCTCTGCCTCCTAAATCTTTTCAACGTTCTTATTATTTTTCTTTTATTCAACTTGATTTTGGCGGGACTGCAGCTCTTATTGAGGAGGGAGCAAAGGAGGTGAGAGAGTGGAGGGCAGAAAGTGGAGACGAGAGCATATAACAGAACATTGTTAGAGAGCAGGAAAGGATTTGAAAGGAGAATATTCTTAGAGAAGAAAATTTCCCGTTGCTATCCGGATTCGAACCCGAGACCTATTGAATGAGAGGCTAACGCCTTAACCTCTTCACCTCGAGAGCTCCCACCAAGACTTCACCAAAGTCACTTTGCTGACTTAAGTCAAGATATAGGCTAACATTAAATGATAAAAGTAATACGAAGAACAAAGCATAAGCTGAAATAAACGTCACATAACGAAGATCAAAATGAATAACTTGAACAGCGATCTGATTTGTCTAGATACATTCGTGTATATAACATGTTTGAATACTTGAATGTAGAACTGGGGTCTTACGAAGATAGGGTGCTCCATGCTTCCTCGCCCCTCTTCATAAGGGTCCATTTCAGTGTGGGCAGGCTGATTGTCTCCATGATCAGCTGGTTGTTGTAGCGTCTGATTGGGTCACGCAGGCTGCTCCTCCTGCCTTCACCAGGCTGTACTCCTTTCTCAGTCACAATCTCCTTCGTGAAGGATTCCTCTTCACGGCTGCTGGCTAGGCGATCTCGGACAAGGGCTATTAGAGTTGGGGGATCAAGGGTAAAAGGGTAAGCACTCCCTCTATGTTTGCGGAGCCTGATATAACATGTACATCCTTATATATATAATATATATATTATAATATATATAAAAACGCTATATGTTTAATTCTTCTATCAACACTGTTAGTTGTGTTATGTTCTCGAAGAGGCGGGACCTCCGAGATTAACGTCCATCTCCGAAGTTACCGAGACAAACGGGAAATTCCTGTAAATTGTCTTTCTCCAGGGACACAATGTCGACACTGGAGCCCCCGAAACCGCAATCTCCCGAATACGACGAGTCCGGTACTGGTAGCCTGACCACAAGGCTAACGATGCCACCGATATACTTCTGTATCAGTACGACTATTTTCTACAACTCTAACTTTATTCAGTCAGTCAATCGCTCCTTCTGTACGGAAGAATAGAATTTCCTTGGCGCATCATGAAGCCCCTACCCCTCATATAGGTGGTGCCCATTGGTATTATCGGTTCGGTTCGGTTTTGTCGGTTTGGGGCTAGCCGGATCGTCCTTCTTTACTGGGATTACTTGGATCCAGAGCTAGAATCATAGCAGGTGGCACATGTCCATAACTGCTCATCTCTCCTTTCCAGCGTCCACCCCAGGGTCTTCCTGCTTAATCGTCTCCACGAGGAGCTGGTTTGAGACACGCCTGACCACTCCTCGGAGCAAACTTTTTTCCTTGTGCCACGCAAACACTTTTATTGTGCTGAGTGTGAGGGAGTCTGTCTACTCTTGGTTGTGAAGGCTCTCCTTGCATCTGGCGATCACCATTGGTGGGTCGAGCATGATTCGGCCATTGGGTGCTACTTTGCCGGCAAGTTCATCAACACGTTCATTTCCGTGCAGCCCGGCGTGACCAGGGCAGAACACCCATGTAATCCTTAGGAGGTGGCTATTTGCAATGGAAGCTCTCCAGTCACTGTAGAGCCACCCGCTCCTGGTTTTTTTTAGTGTGCTCATCGAATCTGTGACGAGCAAGGCATGATTGTCCTTCACGGGCGGGCGAACCCGACGAAACCGACAAAACTGACGAAACCGATAATGACCTTCAATAACGAACGCTTTTGTTTTCAAGGCCGCGCGCCGAGCGATCGCGAGCGATCGGTTTGGGCCTATACGTTCTTATACTATCTCTGACCGTCTAGGTTTGGGCCGTTGGTCTAGA
The DNA here is from genome assembly GCF_000002075.1 of Aplysia californica. NCBI lineage: Eukaryota > Metazoa > Mollusca > Gastropoda > Aplysiida > Aplysiidae > Aplysia > Aplysia californica. Next base: position 63,353 of record NW_004797598.1, read on the forward strand.
TCTATAACTGTATAATGTGCACTGAAGCCGCCAGTAACGGAACCAACCCGACCCTCCAATGGGCACCGCTTATAAGTTCACACACACACACACTGAAGGTATATATTACATTGCGTTAACCGTGTATTTGTCTCGGCTGAGACCAAAGAGGAAACACGGATTTTGCCTCCTCGGACCCCCCCCCCCCCCAAAAAAAAAGCCAGCAGTTTGGCGCAGTTTGATGAAATCCTCCATAATCGAACGTGATTGTTTTTCAGGAGTTGATCATGTTGTGCCAAAATGGCAGCTTTTGTCTTTTTGTCTTCCCTCTCTGTCCATGACATTCCGCGTATTCTCATTAAATGCCACGTTTCAGCGGCCTCCAATCTTCTCTCCGTGTCTTTGTTTAGAGTCCAGCTCTGGCATCCATACAAAACGGTTGATTTTCCGTATGCTTTCAGGTTTCTTATTTTTAGATTCACTGTTATGTTTCTATTTGAGACGGTAGGTTTCATCTTGCTGAAAGTTCCCACCCGCTTTACAAGTCACTGCACACATTTTACAAGATTCCCAACTGCCCCGAATTTTCCGGTCCTGTCACGGATTCGGCCATTGGAAATTTGAGAAGACGTAATATTATTATAATCAAAGATAGTACATAACAAGATGGTCCACTCAGCCAAAAAAAAAGTGTCCGCCGGAAGTCCGCTCTTTGCTTCAGATGGCGCTGCAGTCTGTTTTGAAGCTCTCTTTCGTTTCCCCAGAAGAAGAATAGGAATAGCACCTCCTTGCGTTCGCAGATCGACTGCTTTTAACACAAGTAGGACAACTCTGTTCGGAAAGGGTGCGAATTTGCGAAGAGGGCGCCACCAAATTTTGAGGACACCCGTTTTAATTGGCTCAAAGAGAGGGGTGGACCCTCTTGTTATGTAGACTCTTTGTTATAATACATGTATTATACTGCACCAAAACCAGTCCCACTTCGCTACCATAAAATAGCAAAGTTCAATCTGCTCAGCACCTAGGTCTGAGAAATTTGACGTCATATATATTTTGCGTTTCACATCATTCAAAGATAGTACATAACAAGATGGGCCACTCCTCTCTTTGAGCCAATTAAAAAAGTGTCCTCAAAATTCGTTGGCGCCCTCTTCGCAAATGTGCACCCTTTGCGAACAGAGTTACCCTACTTGAGTTTAAAAAATCAAAGTGAAGCTAGCAAGTTTTAAAATAAATTTCGGAAGAACGCTTTTTAAAAATAGTAACGCAGACAAAAAACCTCTTCCGGAAGAAAGGGTGATTGCTTCCTTCGTTTAATTTGACTTTAGAATGAAAGGCGAGAGGTCATTAAAATTTAAAAAAACTAAAACTCCGCACTGAACGAACCCGAACTGCTGATGAACAGCAGTCGATCTGCGCAAGCAAGGAGGTGCTATTTCTATTCTTCTTCTGGAAAAACGAAAGAGAGCTTCAAAACAGACTGCAGTGCCATCTGAAGCAAAGAGTGGACTTCCGGCGGACACTTTTTTGGCTGAGTGGCCCATCTTGTTATGTACTATCTTTGATCATGTCAAGCTTTTTCGAATACAGTTCTTTGAATATCTTGACGACTCCAGTATTATCTTACGATTTTGATGGAGCCGAAAGAACTTTTATTTGTTTCTGACCTCATTGTCTTAGTAACTCAAAACGGCCAAACGTGTCAGATAGAACTTTATATATTCTGAGGTAGCAACTTGCTGAAATTGTGGTCACTTGACGTTATAACGTCGGGTGTTCCTGATCGGATTTTGTTAACGTTGACAATAGATCTGATACATGTCTGTGTGCCTTTCAGTTTGAAAGAAATGTCTTCACATTCTCGTACGTACATGCATACAGCATTTCCTTGCAAGTACACGCAGGCTACTAGTAATTTGCACCGTTTCCTGGAACCAACAATGGAGAAATAGAAAATTCAGGTCTGGACTATTTCGTAGTAGTTGGTGCCTTCCGCGGCTCCGAGAGCCCCTTTCGTGACGTAATCATACATCCGACACTGGTCGGGAAAACCCGATTTTTCATACGTGAACGCCCTGCATTGTCCTGTCTTGCCGCATGTCTTGGAACATTCCAACAGGGATCTGGCTTCGTTGGTTGCCACAGGCTCAATGTCAAGGTCAGGGAATCTGTGCGTTGCCACGTTCTTGAACCGGAAGGAGCTAGGGATGGACGTTGTCTCAGGACATGAGGCTGTGGAAAAAGAAATATTCAGGTTTATAATAGGTTTTGTGGGTGGTTGGGGGGTTCTCTGATGTGGTTTGCTTTTTCTTTCCTATCAAACATCTCTCATCCTTATCTCCCATCCTTCTTTTTTATGTTTGGCGCTCATATGACCTTATACCGTTGCGAGCGCCGTAAAACCTCTAATAAAGCAAAAACAAACAGGTTTAACGTCTCTGTCAACACAATAAGGTTACTTATTTAAGAGGCAGGACCTCCACACTTAACGCCCGTCTCCGATAGGAGCGAACTAAACTAAATGGGGTTGACAGCCTTGAAAACTCCGCAATGATCTTGAATAATATTAGTTTTGAGAGAGACGTTAAATAGAATCACAACAATAAACAATGAAAATGACCAATTCTGTGTCTTTTGATTTAAAAAACAAATTTTTGGTAAGTGTCTTATGGCGCT
>NW_004797598.1:71007-72579 GCF_000002075.1 Aplysia californica
CTCAACAATCGAACGTAGGCTCCCCAGATTTTGCACAGTGATTTGTATCAGTTTGTCTTAATAACAGATCAATATTTTTGTAAACACCTGTTAGCTCTATTCTAGAAAATTCCTTATATTAATAAATACTAATAAAAAATCCCAGTGGGTGGTTTCTACAGATAATAAAAAGTTTACAGCTGGGACAATATCGCTTTTAATTAAAAGCAAGTCCGTCATGTTTTTCTAATCGCGACATTAATGCTTATTGAACGCATGTTTTAGGAACTTTTGGTGCAAGAAAGTGTTCACCATAACATTAATTTCTTGTAACTAGTTTTGCCTCTAAAACGGGTCACTGGCGAGCTGTGACGTAGGCCAAATGCGTAAGCAAAATGTGAATGAGAAGCGGGAAGTGCTGTAACAATTTCAATTTCCACGTGTTGAAGATTTGTAGTATTTTATATAAATATATGAAGAAAAGTTTTTTAAATCTATCCTCAATTGTTGTGGAAAAATATTATTAAGTTAAGACAAATTGATACAAACTGCTGTGCAAAGTAGGCCTAAGGGAAACATTGCTTCTCCCGTGGAAAAAAATATTTGACGATAAGGCGCACCACTCATTTTTGGCCGCACTATATTATTACTCGTACGTTCACACAACATTTTCAAACCCTGTTGGTGTTCTAGACGATCTTAGATCTCTTTGACACGAATTCTCATAACATAGATGACAAAGCTGGTGAGCTCATCTGTTATTAAGTCAAACAGCAAAAAGTTAGATAAGATAAGATAAGATAAGATAAGACAACAGATTATTGTCCCAGTGGGATTTTTTTCTTGACCCTACTGTAAAAGGATGGTAAGAACACTTGTAGGTATTCATATAATTTAAATCATATATAACTCATTAAAATTTAATATGGGGAGAAAAGTAAAGCTGGCAATAATACACGCATCGTATCAGATGCATCTTTCAACCACATGCAGGAGTTTTATTACAGACTTTAGAAGTTATAATATAGTGTCGTCCAAAGAAACTTGAAAAATGTGATCACCAATCATCATGTTATAGGCTTGCACTACCCGCTCATGCAGCCTACCAATTTAAAGCTGAATAAATGCTGCATCATCTGTCACATTAATATTTCATGTATGTTAAGAGACGCCCGAGATATGGTCACTCAAAATTGACCTTAGAAAATCAGAAAATATTGTTTATTTTTTTACAAGCTTCCCCATTCATTGGATATATGATGTACGTCCATTCAATCAACATTGATGCTCCTCAATACATGCGCGAAGACAATTTAACGTTTACTTGTTTCGTTTTAGTAGAGGTTTTACGGCGCTCGCAACTGCATACGTAACGTTTCTTTGATTTCGCAGAATTTTGCCAAACCCGATTTTTAAAGGTCAAATTTGAATGACAATATCTTGGGCGTCTCTTAACATAGATGAACTATTAATGTGTCAGACGATGAAGAATTTATTTTGCTTTAATTTGGCATGATGCAAGAGTAGGTAATACATAGCTTTAATACAATGGTTGAGCGGTTACATTTTCAAGTGGTTTTTTTTTGGGTGGGG
>NW_004797598.1:72734-77882 GCF_000002075.1 Aplysia californica
GGGGGGGGATTTGATCAAACTGTGCCGAAATAGTCTTGCATTTGCACTTTGCACTTCCTAATATAGATGTTCTTACGCCCCAAACGACACAATTTAGATCGGTTAGGAGGTAGGCTGAGAGGGATAGCCGCCCTTAAATGTATTAAATGTATCAAATGTATCAAATGTATTAAAAGTATCAATCTTAGCAGATGTATCAAATGTACCAAATGCATCAATTGTATCAAATGTACCAAACGTATCAGGTGTATCAATTGTATCAAGTGTATAAAATGTGTTCAATGTATCAAATGCATCAAGTATATAAAATGTATCAAATGTATCAAGGGTGTCAATTGTATCTGGTGTATCAAATGTATCTAATGTATCAAGTGTGTCAAGTGTATAAAATGTATACAATGTATCAATTGTATCAACTGTATAAAAAATATACAATGTATCAAGGGTATCAAATGTATCAAATGTGTATTGTATGTGCACAGGGTTCATGGATATACATGTACCAACCGACGCTGTTGTACATGTCCAGTTTGATCAAGCCGTCTTCGAAATAGAGCGTCAGTCTCTCAATGCCGCTGGGCTTCCCGGGGTCGGCTACGTACTCCCACACCACGCCCTCTACCGGCGGGTCGGGGTAGACGTAGATCGCAATCGTCAGCCTTTGGTCAGCTTCCTGGTCTTTGATGGGGTACTGCAGATACGAGAGCTCCGAGCCGTCGAAATACAGGACTTTTTCTGTGAGACTCGGTGCTGTGACTGTGGCCGGCACACACTAAAGACGAAATTATAATTAAATAGCAAAGTGTGGGTGGTTGGCGGGTGCTCTGGTGTGGTTTGCTCCTTCTGTCTTTCCTAACGAACATCTATCGTCCTTATCTCTCATCTTTCTTTTTTTTTTGTGAGTGTGTGTTACTCTCTTGTAAGGCATCTATTCTTCTGCACTTTTATGACGATATTGTGTTGCAAGTGCCGTAAAGCTCTTACTGAAACTAAACCAAAAACAGCAAAGTGAGCTCTTTTATGTCTTTGGGTTAGAGCTTTAGTTTAGTTTAGTAAGAGTTTCAGTACGGAGCTAGCAACTGCGTAAGGTCACCTGAGCGCGCCAAACACAAGTTGGTTACATTCACAACAGTTCACAGCCCGGCTTGATTTTGGTCAATGATCAGATTAAATTGTTTGAAATTTCGTGGTAAAATGTTTGGTTGCATAAGTTAGAGCAAAGCTTATTTACTAAACTATTACATGGTTACTGAGCTTAGACTAAGATGCAACATATTATGACACCTCTGGAAAAGCGTATGTAACACAGGACCATAACAATGCGATTGGATTGGAAAAGGCGAATTTTTGGAGTAAAGAGAATCATATTACCTCGACAACGGCTCTCCTGTTGAGAGAAAAAGCCAGAAAGACAGACAGAATCAACAGACGGAAATGAATACAACCAACAAGCAAGAGCAGAAGAAGGAAAAAACTCGCCATGTTGCTTTATAAAAAAGGCAACTACACAATGGAAAATAGCGCACAAAAGTAATACCAACACGATTTTCCTTTTCAACTTAGATTCTACAGAGTGGATTTAAATGTTTAAAAAAAATTTATTTGCAAACCGGGTTTTTAAAGTAACAGAGGAAGCATCGATACACCTCCCATCAAGTCAGGTATAGACAGATGTAAAACTAAACAAAACAAAACAGGACACTTTCCAGACATTTTTGACTGCAGTAAAATGTCAGTTAAACATTTGTTATACCATTGCACGATTTCAACTTAGCAATTGTTCATAAACTTTTGTACAATGCATTTACCTAATTACACGTACGTACATATAATATATTGCCACGAGTGTTTGAGCACGTGAAATCAGCAGCTTTCACCGAATGCTTTTCCGGAGGTCGAGAATGTTTTATGAAAGAATACTATCTGTTATAATACCATGTAATGTTATACATAATGTGCAAGTTACCGGCGTCTCTGGTGTGTAGCAGTTAGGCACTTCGCTGTTGCAATCAGGAGATCAGAGTTCGATACCCGAGAGGAGAGAATTGTTATCGAGTATCTCGATCTTTCTGGTGGGATGTTGTATCCCTTTCCAGTCCAGGTTGACCCTGACAGTGACAGACAGGGATGGAAGTCCACCCCCGTCTATCGATGGGGACGTAAGAACATCTACAAAAAATACATAAAAACCAGCAGCAGCAGCAGCAACAACAACAACAAAAACAACAACACAGGAACCCCTGGGCTAAAAAAAAAGGACTGATGTCGTAATAATACCACGTATTGTTATACTTTAAGAACCCAATCTGATCTCTTAATGCTTACCCAGAATTCTGGTGGGGCACTTGGTGGCGAGTTTGTGTAGAAGTCATGTCCAGCGCTCTGATTGGTCAACGGGATTGCGTGTAGAATTGGGGGACCGCTGTACGCACTGTAGGTGACGGTACAGTCGTCTTCCACGTCTGAGATCATAAGTGCAGTAAGCGTTGAAGAAGAAGAAGAAGAAGAAGAAGAAGAAGAAGAAGAAGAAGAAGAAGAAGAAGAAGAAGAAGAAGAAGAAGAAGAAGAAGAAGAAGAAGAAGAAGAAGAAGAAGAAGAAGAAGAAGAAGAAGAAGAAGAAGAAGAAGAAGAAGAAAAAGAAGAAGAAGAAGAAGAAGAAGAAGTGCCTTGAAAAAAAGCAACCAAACGAACAACAACAGCATCATCATCATCAACAACAACAACAACAACAACAACAACAACAACAACAACAACAACAACAACAACAACAGCAACAGCAACAACAACAAGGAAGAGAGGGAGATTTGCTTGCACCCGTGACATTAGAAAAGAGTGTCAAGGCTCTCATTGTTTTGAGGAAAATTATTCACAGGACTCCATTTCTAATCTTAATGAGAATGCTGCGATTATTTATGTCATCCTACAAAAACTAGCTACATTAGAATTACGAGGTTCTATTTGACATATTAATTAACCGTTTTAAGTTGCTTAGACCATGAGGTCAGAAACCAATTTTTTTCGGCTCTATCAAAATCGTAAGAATGTATGGAGTTGTTATCAAGATATTCAAAGAATTGCATTAAAAAAAGCTTGACATGTTGTGAAACGAAACAATATTTACGTCAAATTTCTCAAAATTAATTACTGAGCAGATAGAACGCTGTACTCCTAGGGTAACGACTTGTAGACACATTGTTTTGTGAAGACGAAGAAAATAAAAGAAGTAGAGTTTAAGTTTAACACTTCTGTCAACACTATTAGTAGGTTATAGAAAAGACGGGACCTTCAAATTTAACGTCCATCTCTAATACGACCAAGCCAAATGGGTTGAGAGCCATGAAAACATCCACAAAACGACCAGAGTTCAAGAACGTCCTGTTTGGGGATTCGAACCACGGCCATCCGCTCCGTCGTCCAGCATGATACCAATTAGGCTAACGGAGCGCTCGTTGACTCTTTATCTCCGAGAGGGATATACCCACTAGGCCGGGGCCTTCTGTTGGTACGAAATCTAAAATTGACATAAACGTCACTAAATTGGTCATTAAAATCAAAACAAGAGAACCCATTTTGATCGTTTTTCATGTAATGAATGAACTCCCGGTTAATGAGATTTTTTTTTTTTTGGGGGGGGGGGGGGGGGGGGGGCAATTAACGTCCTAAACGAAGCGGTTCCGACTGCAAGCCGTTGGGCTTGAAACTTAAAATCGCACTTTAAAAGTTTTTTTTTTAATATAAAAAATTAATGAACCTATCACTCACCCGGTGGATCGTCAGGCCAGTTGGACTGTTGAAAGAGATTGATGTACTTTAAGCGGCTGAACGCCCCTGATCGGTTAGCGGCGTCAAAGACGGCAAGACAGCAAAGACGCCCGGAAAAGGGTCGTGTGGAACTTTGCCAAAAAGCCTTGGCCACCCACAGTTTGCCGTGGCTGTTAAAGGATGGGAAGTGCGAATTCATCGAACCTGAAAAAAAAAATGACCGAATTCTTCTAGATCTAGATCATTGTAATCGGGGGTTGTTGTTGTTGTTTTGTTGTTGTTTTTTTTTGTTTTGTTTTTTGTGTGTGTTTGGTGGGGGTGTTGTTTTTTTACTTTGTTTTGTTTTGGGGTTGTTTTTTTTTCGGCGGAGTTTTTCAAGATGTACAGTGGGGCTCGGATAGCATGAACACGGGAAACTCGAAATCACTACCAGCTCGTACAAGAGTCTAGGGTTGTGTTTTTTTAGGGGGGGAGGGGTGTCATATCGGTTCACCCGAAGTATGGATGTGTGTCGAACACATTTCGCGATCTTAGAATACTACAAAGTTCCATCCGAAAGTTTTGGCTGTTTTGAGTTACCGAGACCGAGAGGTCAGAAACCAAATATTGTATTTGCTGTATCAAAATCATAAGAATATTCGGAGACGTCATCAAGATTTTCCAAGAATTGCATTAGAAAAAGCTTGACATGTTGTGAAATTCAAAAAAATTTTTTACGCCGTATTACTCAAAACTAGGTACAGAGCAGATATATGTTTGTAATTCTAAAGTTACGATTTGTCGATCCCCAACGTGTTTAAGTCGCTATCCGTGCCCGATTGTATAAATATGTCTGTTACAAAATGTATTAATCGCCCTATCATCATTATTCTACGATGTATTTGTGAGGCAGCGTGGTGGAATCAAGCTCTCGTTAAAATAATCAAAGTGAAGAAACTTGCATTTTTCAGCAGGTTTGTGTATTTTTATAAAAAATTTTTTTTTTTTTGCTCAACACCTTTCATGCCCATTAAAAAACTCAATTCTGTGGGGATTTTTCTGAAAAACGTTGATTAAAGGCACAAAAACTGAAAATTTTCAGTTATCACGGACTCTTAAGCTAAGGAAATAACAAATCTTTGGCGGCCATTTTCTAATTAATTTTACCTCTGAAAACAGGTGACCCCCACCTCCTTCATTCGCAAATATCTCGACTTGTATTCAAGATAAATGGATTTTTTTTCATCCAAATAAAGACAAGTGAACAAGCTTTACGATGATACCAATAACTCTGCATGCCCAAAAAATGGACGAGAGCCTGATTCCACCACGCAGCCGCACATTTACTTATTCTTTGACCCTGCGTGTATTGCTGTCGTTTTTTACATCATCATCATCATCATCAGC
>NW_004797598.1:78078-80491 GCF_000002075.1 Aplysia californica
GGCAGTTTGGCCTGAAAATTTTTATGCAGATGGGACGATTGTCAAGAATCCGTGTGTATGTTGGGGGGCATGTAACATGTACTGCCGAGGGGTGCTTAGAGAAACAGTCTTTCTGCCATTCATTTCGCTCAGTTATAAACAAATGTGAGGCAGCGTGGTGGAATCAGGCTCTGGTCAATTTTTGGGCATTTAGAGTTATTGGTATCATCTTAAAGCTTGTTCATTTGTCTTTATTTGGATGCAAAAAATATCCATTTATCTTGAAGACAAGTCGAGATATTTGCGAATGAAGGAGGTGGGGATGATCTGTTTTCAGAGGTAAAATTAGTGAGAAAATGGTTGCCAAAGATTAGTTATTTCCTTAGCTTTAGAATCCGTGGCAACTGAAAATTTACATTTTTTTGTGCCTTTAATCTACGTTTTTCAGAAATATCCACACAGAAATGAGTTCATTAATGGGCATGAACGGTGTTGAGCCAAAAAACAAAAATCTGAAGAAATTTCACAAACCTGCGGAAAAATGCAAGTTTCTTCACTTTTTTAAATTTTGACAAGACCTGATTCCACCACGCTGCCTCACGTATGTCCTGGTGTCATTTTGTACCCCCGGGATTGTATTCTTCACGTTTTAGAATATTTCTAGTACGAAGATCTCTTTGAAACTTTCAGTATTTCTTTTTTTTAAATCGTTTTGATAGACTGCTATACAAAGCGTACGGATCGGATTAAAGATTAAATTTCCTCTTTGAAAGTGGTGGCACAGAGTTCACCACGTCGTATAGATACGATAGTAAAACACGACCTACGGATAGGGTTAAGTAGTGGCACAGAGTTCCCCACGTCGTATGGATACGATAGTAAAACACGACGTACGGATAGGGTTAAGTGGTGCCACAGAGTTCCCCACGTCGTATGGATACGATAGTAAAACACGACCTACGGATAGAGTTAAGTAGCTGTCAATAACGCCTTATTACAGCTTTTCTGATTTGACTTATGATGTTTGTAAATCAGCCAGTCGTTGGGGTGAATTTTGGACACTTGATTATTACGAGTGCAATAATATTTCTGTGCATGGTATTCACTTAGTACAAGGTGATGATGATGATGATGATGATGATGATGATGATGATGATGATGATGATGATGACATTATGACGTGTATGCGCGTGCTTTTGTTGCTATAGCTTGTGGTCAACAGGTTTTCCATTATTTTTTTTTTACATGTTCATGAAGAAGCCTTTTACAGGACGAAACGTCGAACTTATATTAAATTTGTAAAATCTGCTAAGTCTCAAGCCCTTTTTTATTCCTTGCTACCTACAATGCTGCTGCTGCTGCTGCTGCTGCTGCTGCTGCTGATGATGATGATGATGATGATGATGATGATGATGATGGTGATGATAATGATGATGATGATGATGATGATGATGATGATGATGATGATGATGATGATGATTTTAATCAATTCTATCAATTTTTTAATGATCAAATGTAATATTGACCAATTCCAGCCTGCCCGCTGTGAAATCGATTAACTTTACTATCTGTGAAATTATTCAACGAAAGGGACGTTTATCCCGCCAATTTTGGAACGATAGAAATCGTAAACAAAAATAAAATGCCAAAACAAACACTTCCATAACCGTCATCACAATTATCTTCTTACATCTCTATTCTTTTTCATTATCGCCATCGTGCTCACTACAAAGGCCCTCCCCATCCTAATCCTCCTACTTCTCCTCCGCCATTTTCTGTTCTTCATCTGCTCTCCCCTATTCTCCTCCTTTCTTTTCTCCACCTCCTCACCCTCTTGCTGCTTCTTCTCCTGCTCCTCTTTCTAACTTTCCTCCACCTCCTCACCCTTCACATTTGCATCTTTATCTCCCTCCTCCCGCTGTTACTTCTCTCTTCCTCCTGCTCATCTCCCTAATCATCCTCCTTCTTATTCTTTATCCCTTCTTCATAAACCTCCTCCTCATCCTCCTCCTCATCCTCCTCCTCATCTTTCCTCCTTTCTTCTTAATCTTCCTCCTCACCCTCCACCTTCCTTCCTAACCCTCAGCCTCATCCTCATCCTCATCCTCTCCCTTCATCCTTCCTTCTTACTCCTCCTTCCCATCCTCCACCCTTTTTCCCTAATCTTCCTCCTCATCTTACTCTCACCTTGACAACAACGACCACAGCAACCGTCTCTACCACCCACACAACCCCAACGCCACCATCATATTCTCCCCCTCCTCACCTTCTTTCTCATCCTCCACCCATTCTCCCTAATCCTCCTCCTCCTCCTCCTCCTCTCCTCCTCCTCCTCCTCCCCTAATCCCTTCTCGGCCTCTGTATCCCTATATATCCATCTAACTATCTCATAACATTAGTTTAAGAAAAACATAACCCCACTTACAAAATGATG